>NC_142843.1:26820681-26972196 GCF_061612785.1 Hesperophylax consimilis | reverse complement strand
CGGAAAATGTTGATTGTGTTGTAATGTAGAACTTAGCCAACCGACGAATTGAACACACTACGCCTGTGTGCGACCTAAATGCAATGTCAACTCAACTACCGACCGGTCTAACATCAGTTGATTAAAAATTCTAATATCAGTTGATAAAAGTTGGTTTACTATTCAGAACTATCTGCTATAAATTAATAAATAACGTTAATCAATAGTTGAAATTATTATAAATTATTTAAATTATTATATATATATTCTTATAAAAATGTAAAAAAAATGTATAATATAGCTACTAAATAAAAAAATAAATAAAAAAAGTTAAATTAGTCGATCGAAAGCGTTGCTGATTCAACAACATGATCAATTTGAAGTATCTAACATTTTTAATAAGTATTTATAATAACCCCATTTGAGCATAAATAGCATCAACAATGTGCACATATTGTATCCCTCTTATGTATATTGGTTGATAGTTATTCAGTTTTGGCTGCATGGCGACGTATTATTGTTCAATCAAAATAATTGCATTGTATTTTTATTCAGTCGTAATGAGCTGTTGGATGTCTGAATGTTGGTCATTTCTGTTGTTCAATTCATTCGACCGTGAAACACAATCAAGTCTCCTGCACCATTTAACTATGTGGCAAGGATAACCTTACAGCTTATTCATAGCTTATCGACCAATTGAATTACTTCCAAGACCGGTTGCTTTGGCTCTACAAAAAATATTAAAAATAATTAATTAAACATTATCCCATGCAAAAAAGGCTTTGACTAAGTTGTATTCTTTGTTTCGACAAATTTACACGTGGTTTTTATGCTACTGTCTGCATGTTAAAACAAAATGATTATTATTTCATTAAACTAATCCATTACATCGAAAATGAGACATGCCTGCTTGAAAAGGTGTACGTTTTATTCATTTATCATTGTTTAACCTTGTTTATGTTCTAGCATTCTTATAAGATGAACGATTGTTTCAAATGCCTGTAATTTACATTAAATCAATGTTTGTTTGTTATTATGATTTATGTGCTTATTCTAACTCCCTGAATTTCAACACGTATGCATTTATAAATCAAATTCTGGTTGAAAGAGTTATTATTAGAAATTTACTCAAGGAGGCATATCACATGTTCTATTATATTTTGTTTGTCCTTGGATATTTTTCCGACTGCAAGTTTTCTCCAGCCTAATGTGGCCCACCTTTCTGAATGTTACGTACTGATTGTTTTGTAATTTAATTAGTAACATCCAATAGAGCATCTTGCTCTATTTCTGTGTCTTACAATTTAGATGATCGGGGTTTTGCCATCATTCTCTTGGCGTGAATTGAAAAATTCTTGTTCATTGACCGCGCAATATGAAAAACAACGTTCACTAAAAGAACCAAGCGTGAGATGACGAATATTTAGCACAGGCTTCTACTCGTGTTGCGGCAACCAGATTGCGAGGAAACGACGGTTGATACTAATGCAACCGTTAAGAATGTTTTTTATTCGAAACGTATTATGTCTTTAATTTCGTAGGTGTTGGAATTTTTCTACTTGAGTATAGATTCCCTCGTTGGCATGAGCAATACATTTGTTCATTGTATTGGCATCAATTTTGAAGCAACCAAAACAAATCTTATTATAGTAAGACGCTCACTGTTTGCTTAATTCCTTAGAAGTTATTTTGTTGTGGTCTCTGTTTTAGTCGAAGGCTCGAAAGCTTTATCTCTGAATTCATTATTACAGACAATAATCCAATGAACTTAAATTTTAAATAAAAGCATAGATTAATGATGCACGTATTTTTTTAGGAGCACCTTAGTAATTTTTAAAGTCGTAAAGCATTTAAAATTCTTTCAAACTTTTAGAGCTCTTAAAATACATGACTTGATCACAAATCGCGGGGTATAGAAACGGTGCTATATAAATTATCCACTAATTATTATTGGATTGGTAGGTATAGTAAATAAGCTGTGAGAAAACGTAATATTATGCCACAGAATTATTTTTGAAGCACAAATAACAACACAATGAAAAAACTTAAATTAAGGTGTGATCTTAATTTCGTCTGTTTAATACTGGTTTACGTTTCTTTATTAGCCGTAATAACAATACATCAATATTGTTACATGTTACAAACACCAGCATTCATATCGGTGATAGCTTCTTCCTGGTTATAACTTATACCACTCCTTGCCAAGGCATGTGTAACATCTAAGGTCATATTAACTCGTCACGATCAGTATCTAACTGTGCGACTTGCTTTTTCTCAATACGATCATTATCTAAAGCTTTCATTGATACGCATTCGGATTTAAGAGGTTTTATCGCAACATTTAACTGGGAAAGTAGTGGAAACAGGTTTTACAAAATATCGACACGATTTAACCTTTAATAATGAAAAGTTAATACGAGAGAAAGTGGGATGGTGATTTTTTAAAAATATTTATTTATTATATTTGTTTACAGACTCTTATCCATTAATAACACAGTAAAAATCTTAATTAATACTAATTGAAAAACAGTAGCAATGAACAAAGAGATACAGGGTTCACAGCTTATAGTAAAAATCAGAATACAGGAAAGTTGTAGCACAAAGTAAAGTCATTTAGAGTTTAAACAACATTAATTGATCACTAACGTTCTCACTAAACACTTAGCGTAATAACCTCAACAGAGGACCTGTGGTCTCTTAGTTGGGTTGAGGTTTTTCCCGTAAGTAATGTCCCCGAGGGAGCTGTTACTTGAATTCCCAAGGGGGACCCGGAGTGTTCTCTCGACTTGGTACTGGGGAGGGTTTAACTGGGCAATGACCACTAGGATTCTGTTGCTTAGTTTAACCAGGAGACTAGATACTCTGACTCCATATAGGCCTGCATGGTGTTATATACCCTTTGGGGCAGGGTAGTGCCGGCCGATGACGGAGGGGTGGGGGTAGTTCGGCCAATGGGGTGTCTTCCTTTACGGATGATGAGCTGAAAGTTGCCGAGCGAGACGGTGCTATGCGTGTGAGGGAGAAAGTATTCGGATCCGTGCATCGGACGAAATTTATTTAATAATAATAATACTTGGATAACTTGTATAGCGCCGTTTTTGTGCAAAAACACCTCAAGGGCGCAACCCTAAGTAATCCAAAGCAACATCTTTTTTATCGTGTAAAAAGCGTTTTATTATATTTTAATTAAATGTGTGCAACAGCTGTTATTATGTCTTGCCAGATCTATTTAAGTTCCTGTTTAGGCAGATTGCCTGTTCTATGGAACCAAATACTCCTAAAGATGAAAATAAAAAAAAAACTAGCTGCAAATGTCAGAAGCTAAAGGACCACGACACCCGCAGTATTATACCTCCATAAAATCTAACCTAACTAATAATAATTAACATACTAATTTTGGTTGTTGGTGCATGGGCAAATCCTGCGTAATGTGGAACATTATTCAAGTTCAATAAACTTTTACTTTCAATATTAGAACTACTTATCTTAGAACTAGAAGCGATAGAGGAGGTACCAAAATTATTTTATGAATTTATAATTCTTTATTCGAAATGCGAATTTGTTTTGTTCAAAGCCTTGACAAATAGAGTGAAGATAGGTTACCGAGACAATGCTACTAGTTTCACTGAACTTTGGTGGCCCGTTCATATATACATGTTCTTTTCTAGCATAATATTGAAAAATGCGAATGACGGAATTCATATAAACACATTACTGAACTTATAAAACGGCCACCATCTTAAACTGGAAATGAAATGTAGAAACAAAATTACAGACAGACGAAATGCAAACCGGTCACGTCATTTTATTGTTAAATATAAGACAGTAAAAATGTGCAAGAAGCTAAATAAATACGGAAAATACATGAAAAAATGTGAATTTAACTTTCCCTGACAAGCATTTTTTACATAAATTTATTTTGTGTTACCGATTTATGAACGAACACAATTGTGTTTAATTGACTCAGCCCAAGTAAAATATAATGGTATAAAGCGATTAAAACATTGTTTCCCTGATTTTCCGTTGATGCCGCCCTCCCCCACGTCTGCAATACCGCCCAGCCGCCCTCGCCCTGGGCGGCTACCGGCTACGGCTTTGTTTACGCCGGAGCGTGTCCCGCCTACCAGCGTAGGGCGGCTCCTTCCTATATGTGTATGTGCCGAGGTTATAGAATAACCAGAATTTTATGAATATCTACCTACGCGTCATGATTTAAACGTCCCTTCAGTACCTTAAACAATATTATGATTTTGATGAAAAATTCTAATAACGAATATTAATTAAAATCTGCGTAGAGCGGTGTTAAGTATTTTTAATGTAATATAACTATTATTGTTGTATTAAACATGAGTTATTTTTGTACAACTTTTTAGCGCCCTTGAAGTAATGTTTCTTGAATATTATGGTGAAAATAGTTTAAAAAGCTTTAATTTTTTAGGTAAATTGGGAATTGTTTTTTTTGTATTATTAATCTATGACTTAAATAAGTACCCTTGGAAATGATATTTAACCAAGATAGATACTTTTATTTTCTGCCAACATAACCGGAACATACCATGACCGTGCTATGAACCTATCAGGTACGAAAAGAAATACGACACGCACTACTACAACACAACCAACTGCAACGGATCGACAGCGTTTTATGCCCGTATGTATCGCCACAGGCAAAATATTCCATCCGTGAATTTGTTGACGGTCCTGTCATGGCACGCTACGGTGTTGGTCGGTGACGGAACGATCTAGCGGCCGTTATTTCATATTCATAGAATATTTTTTTGCATGTGCCGATACGGTTACATTCATGGTATGATACGTTGTAGTGGGCGGAATCCTTAATCGTTTTCTAAAGCAGCTACCTAAAAACAATATAATATATAGAACGGTTAGCTTTTCATTAAATGAAAATTTCATGAAATATGGTATCTACCGCCGGCCACTCGCCAGCCTGTGACAATATTCTTTATATAATAGATAATATCAAATAAATTTGATACCTGTATTAAATTTTAATTTGGAATGCAGTTTTTGCAATTTGAAATTCCATGATTTTTTTTGCAGGTCACGTAGTTAAGTGCAAACAAACAACACAAGCTTTAGGTATTTCACTTCCGGCATTGACTTCCTTGCCATACGTCACCGAGGAACAGACTTGTTTATATCATATATCACTTATTATAAATATGTATATAATGAGCACTTTTTTCAATTTCACTGGAATTTTCTTTCACAAAACGTTTGTATGCAGGCAATGCATCTGTGTGATTGAGTAATGTATTCGAGTCAACTCTGGTAGCGATGCCTTCGTAAATTACACTGTATGTTTTGGCTTATTAATATAGTTAATATTGCTTTCAGTTTATGATTATTTACAATTTCCTGGATTTTCGTACGCTTTTATCTGTTTAAATGCTAAAATACGAGCTTCAAAATATGTATTAATGTCCCAAAAGATCGTGCTGCAAATCTACACACTATTCACAGTGGTTGTTTGAGTGGGCATTTACTGGTAAACATGGCTCTCCAGTACGTTCTCCGCCCACTAATCCTAATAATAAACGTTATTACTACATCCTTGAATATCGAGGAGTACTCGTACTTAATCAACCCTTGAAACACCTTTATTTGAATCAGAAACGCACATTGTACAAAGGTACCTAATTTCATTAGGATTGCGTGATGATTTTTTTGAGAATATCGTATTATTTTTGATGTGATATCAAGGTGGCCAGAAATTACCCTTTTCCTGGTTTTCAAGGAAAACTTGTCCGAATTGTGTAACACAATGATTTTTTTAAAATCTTTAATCTTTAAGAATATCAGGGAATTCGATTTTTTATTGAAAAATAGCGTCGTCTGATTTGTTTGGCACAGTTATATTTTTTCTGCTAGTTAGACCTTAACACAATCTTTAAAACTTTTATCTCAAACCATATTTTAATCTTTTTAAATGTGAACACTGCACTACTTCAAATTCCCCTGAGCATGTGGAACTACGGCATCCCGGATATTTTTTGAGGCTGATGGATGTGAGGAGGGGGAAGTAGAGAAAGGTTTAGAGAACTATAGAGAAAATTTCGGATATAGCCACATAGGTTCTGATGTTTTTCTCCAAAAAAGTGGTTGGCATCATCTTTATCTCGTGTCTTGTTTAATATTACGGCTAGGTTTTTAGATAATCTTCAAAAAATTACATATTATTGCATTATTTATGGTTTTATTACAAGGAATTTAAGATCTAAAAACACATTTAGCGATTGTGAGAAATAGATTGATAATTTTTAAATATATATTATTTTAATATTATTGTATAATGCAATCACTTTGTGGTTTGACATATTTATTAAAATAAAATTTTTAAAAAAACGACGAGTTTTTAAAAATAATTTTTAGAACCGACCGGTTTCGCTTTACTCAAGCATCTTAAGGGTAGGTACAAATTATTACTAATAATTATTAGCATTTTTTTTTCTAAAAAGTACAATAATTCCTTGTAAATTTAAATAAAAAAAATAAAACTGCTTTTATTCGAGCTTTGTTTTGAATTTACGCTACAAAATAATAAAAAAGCTCGCTTTTCTGAAGACAAATTTAACCATTGCCTTATTTGAATAGTTGCCAACTAAAGACTTACCAACTTTCGAGTTGTTAACAAAGCTTTCAAAGTTTGGGTATTTAAAACATAATTTATAATTCTGTTGGTCCCTATCCCGTAATATCAACAGCCTCCGAAGTTGTCTGTTAAATTATTCTGCAACCATAAATTAAAATACAAAAAATAAAACAACAACACCGAAAAACGGTTCAGGCTATTTTGACATTTGGGTGTGCCTAACTACTTAATCTGTTTTATCCCTGACAAAAATCTCAAGGTTGAATATTTTATCTACCTAAATAGTAAATATCTACACAATATTCAAAATCAATCACCTGTTTTCTTATTTATGACTACTTTCCCGGCAGAACACTGAGCAGTAAGATCCTTGAATCCGAATCAAAAGGTCGCTGGTTCAAAACCCGTATGTATTTGTTCTTTAAAATCTGTTTTATGGGTTATTTTACAAATAATGTTAAATCGTTGATATATTAGCACTTCTTTCCAGTGAATTACCATCATTCGTAATCGGAAGATTGCTTGAAATGGCTTTAGCAGTGAATAGATCTGAATAGTTGATACTTATCTCTTCCCCACTACCTTAACCCACCATACTTTCTTCAGCCTAGAAACATTCATCAAATTGGGAATGACATAGTCCCCTGAACTCTAGCTATAAAATCACACCAAAAAATCATAGGCATTAAACTATTCAGCTATATTGTAATACATTCTACTAGTTTTTTTAGAGTGTTTTTAAATTTGGAATCATTTTCATGCGATAAAATCACACCAAAAAATCATAAGCATTCGACCAGTCACTCACCTATATTGTCATAAATTCTACTAGTTTTTAAATTTAGAATCGTTCCATGTTCATTCGATAAAATCACACCAAAAAACATAAGTATTCGACCAGTCACTCACCTATATCGTCATAAATTCTACCAGTTTTTAAATTTGGAATCGTTCCATGTTCATGCGATAAAATCACACCAAAAAATCGTAAGCATTCGACCACACACTCACCTATATTGTCATAAATTCTACTAGTTTTTAAATTTGGAATCGTTCCATTTTCGTAAATTTGTAATCCTAATTTTATTGAAATACCGGCTACCAGTTGTGGTCGTTTGCATTGAATTAAGACCAACGTTACGAGCCTGTGGAAATGTTTTACAGCATGCCGGAAAATTTGTGATCACTTTTGTAAATTTGCGTTATAATAATGAATGAACACTGCGGAGTGTGGACAAGAATGTGGATAGGGGGCACGCACGAACCAATCCAGTAATTTCCTAGCATTTCGTATGTAATACACATTTCGTTTTTAGTGAATGTTAACTATGTCGAGCTTAATCTTAATTATCCCCGTTTTTCGGCATGGAGCTTGTTTCGCTCTCTACGACATTTGCATTGTTTATTATTTAATATTTAATTCTGTTTGTAATTCACTACATGTGGCTGCGTAGTAAATTTTTTTAGATTTTGGCTTAAAGCTTACATCCAGCATGTTTTTTGTTGTCTTGTTCAAATCATAACATGTTCCCTCTCAAATTTAAGCCCCAATAGCCGCACCCCTAAAAATACAACTCACAAACGCGATGTATACTAATTTAGGCTCGCGTTTGTTCATGTTAAGTCGTTGGTAGTCTATGTGTTCTTATGGACCATCTAAAATTGCTTTTCAGATGTAGTATAAGAGTATATATCGACAAATAATTATTTCTTACCATTATTATTTCTTAATAATTATTTACTTCTTAAATATGTTCCGTAGACAGTCGGACAGATCAAGTTCGCATACCACAGCGGGTACCTACTAACTACCTTTTGAACTTGAAGTGTGGTGAAAAAAATTATATTTTGTTGTCCATAAAAGACAATATTTAAAATTTGTAAATCACAATATTTAATAGATAAACCCTTTACCTAACTGCTTCTAGCTGTTTCACTGGACTTAACTGTAATTACATAACATAAAAAAATAATAATAAAGGAATATAAAAATATGGTAAGTCATTGTCTAATAATGATAAAAACGGTTTTATGAGTTCAAATACCGTTAGAATGGGATATTTTTATATCCACAAACAGGAACGTTCTAAAACCGCACATTCCTGTTTGTGGTTCCAACTGGCTACAACATCATTATGCCGTTAGAATGGGATATTTTTATATCCACAAACAGGAACGTTCTAAAACCGCACATTCCTGTTTGTAGTTCCAACTGGATACAACATCATTATGCCATAGAATACGCCAATGTCTGGTAAGACGGCTGTCACCAACGTCGCTTGGCGTGACGTCAATGCCGCCGAATTCACGAATAAAATCGCACATATTGTTTTGACGGCAAATCGAAAACGGCACATTTAAAATCCTATTTAATTATAAGTAAATTTATACGTCAACATATAATATTATCGTAATTTTTTCTTGATTTTTTTCGAGTGTAAATTACAGTAAAAATACCCTATTGCCGTGAAATAAATACTGCTGCACGTGCTTCTCTAATGCGTGTAACTTGGTTCAAAGTTTCTGTTCAAAATAATTGGGATCCTTTCGGTGTTTGAGGTTCGAAAATCAATTTCACGCGTTCGTCCAGCGTGTCCGAAACACCTCATTGATTATCTAAATGCCATTAACGTTGCTTTGAAAGTTTGCCAAAAACGAACGATTTATTAGGACATTCCTTGTCAAATGCGACATTTTGGCAACGCGGGAACATTATAAATACAACATCCTAAAGGTCTCCCATGTTCTCGCGCGAATACTATGTTTGGATATTAAGAGATATACTGAACTCATTCACGACCTCATAAAAGTTCATTATACAGTTATACCTAAAATCAAACCGTATATTTTTATACGTTAAATTCACCGACTAATCAGTCAAATCTTATGACATATATCAATTGAGAATTCAGACGTAACAATGTGTGAATATTTACTGTACTGTTCCAGAGCTTTATCCTAAAGTTCACCGTCTAGACATATATAAGGGGAGGACGGACCGCCAAGAAACTCGGTCTTGGCACACACTCATTGTCTTATTCACGTTCATACATCGTCTCATACATACTATTTATTATTCTGACTCTTGACATGGCCCGACTCAAGTATCTGTTTCACTTGATGGTGCCATGTCTTCCTCGGGCGCCTCCGACTTTTAGTACCATTCACATTTGCGTCATATATGTGTGTAACAGTATGTTAGACTAGATAATTAGTCCGTAGAAGGGAATGGCCGATACAGTTGTCGATGGGGCTCGCTATCTATCCCCAGTCCTTCGGTGGCGCAAAGAGGAGGACGAAACGTGACATATATAATGTTGCATGTATAATGTAATATGTATAATATAATAACTAATTAACATTCTATTTTATGTAATGTTATACTATGTTACCTACTGACCGGCCAGTGGCTGAGTTGGTATGGCGTCTGGGGTTTCGTGAGTTCAATTCCTCGGCTGGCTAAGTCCTCCATCACGACACAAGCTACATTTTCTGCTTACTGTGGTGGTAGTAGGATTTTCAAATACTGTCGGGTTATTCGTAACAATTAATTTTTAAAATTAAAAAAATGTTATGAAAACCTGTAATGTTGTATGTTCTATACATTAATAAAATATGTCTATGTTTTTTTATATGTTAAATTCTCAGACGTAAAAGTCAAATCTTTCTTCTAAATCTGAAGGCAGACGTCTATTTAATACGCATTGTTTATATAAATCATTTCACTTCGACGAAATAAACGCATTTCACCAGATGCCAGACGCCAGACTGGTAAAAAAATATACAAAATTCTTGAAATAAAAAGTTGCCGATGGATATGCTAAAACTAGTATAATATGCATGTTCTCTTCTAATTTTCTTCTTGTTTATCAGATTTACCGCTGAGATAATGTAAGATCTAAGTTGCATTTTCCCAGCATCCGACATAACACATTATTTATTTTGTCCGCTTAGTTTTATTTCCACGATAAATATCTACGAAAATAGAACAAGTTTCGGAAATAAAGGTCTAATAATACTGTGAGGATATTAACGCCGAGTCAGCTGATTCTATTCAGTTGTCCGAGAGTATCTACCTATTGAATTATCTGTCTTTGTCATTCACATATCAACCGCAGTTTACGCTAAATTATATGAATAACAGTGTCTTTATTATTCTAATGGTGTTGTATTGGGTTCATTGACTGTAAACATCAACTTCATACTATTTTCAAATTCATAAATTATAAAATGCATGAAAAAGTAATTTTAAGAATTTATTTTGCTTTAAAACACAAAAGGTTGTGCTCAAATTTGAATAAATATAAGCATTTAAAAAAAATGTTGGATGCGGAGCAGGGAAAAGAAATGAATTTGCTTGGCTAGATAATTTGTATTTTTACGCCAAATTTTCCACTTGGCCGATTTAGGCAGAGCGTTTTTCGTATTCAAATTCTGATATCTTCTGCGTTGTTATGCTCGAGCGATGCTGCTCCACAAATGAATATAAACATGAATTTCAAGCACGATACCTATGCATATAAATTATTATAAAATTTTAGAAGAAGAAAGAGAAGCAGACAGTTTATAAGATCACATTAACTGACAAAAGCTCGACAGATAGCACCCAATGTTGCCAGCTTTTCGTGAATATATTCAGTGTGGGATCTCGTTGATTGTTGTTTATTTATCTTCATATTCTCTGTATCCGGCTGCTGTTGGCGCATGTGCGTTCATTATAGTTTGTTTTGTTTCCTTTTGCTGCTCCCTATAAAAATAACTTGCACAAAAGGGCAGCGAATGCAACGCACGTGTTGCAACAAGCTGCGAGACTCCTGCTGAGTATATTTATTATTTACCCTCTGCTAACTCAACATAGCTAAAATACGAAAATAATAATTACTTATTGTGTCTGAAACTGAGAACTTAACTATTTTCTAAACACAGTCCAATACTATATTAATTTAATAATGTATGTTTTATTGTATTCAACTAAAATACTTTATTTAATTTATATAAATAGTTCATTATTGAAATAAAACAATAGCACTTATTTTTACACCATTTTATTAAGAATATTTTCCAGACCGGTTTCGTATACACTGTTTCTCCAATTTGGTTAAATATATACATTTTAGTTTGTATTATTATTCCTAACCCTGAGGAAGGGTTCCGGAACTGATCGGAAAAATACTTACACAATCTAAATAAAATGATATTTTAAATTTCATTTTATGACTTTGTTTACTATATATACTCACACTTTGACGATTACTAGATAAAATTTTACACGTATTTATTAATTTTTAATAGTCACCAATTTATGTTGCAACTGCGACATATTATTCATAATTCGTTCATTGTCTGTGTATTAGTAGTAGGATAAAGCCTTGGAAAAAAATTGTACAGATACCTTGGGGTGAATAATAAAAAAATGCGTCATATAAACTACCCTTATAATTATTATGATAAATCCAAAATTATTACCATTATGTACTTATATTGTGTACTTTAAAACGTGTTTTTTTTATCAATGCGAACGTTTAGTTAAAGAAACTGTTATGCGCATGCACAAATAATAATGAGCGCATAAACAAAATGATTCCAATTTATTTGTTATTGATCATGATCACTGTTGTTGATGAAATCTTAACAGTCTAATAGCCTCTCGTAGTGTTTCCACCGCGATGTTTTGTTAGTTTATGCTCTACATTAGTGACCCGAATTTGTGAATAATGGTCCTCAAATCTTTGATGTATTTTTCTTACCCAGTCTGATAGATTGCTTCGTTATTGTAACTCATTAAAATACAAGTAGATGTTTAAGGTTTTCTATTATTTCAAACGCCAATATCTGGTGGCGAAGGTCACAGAACATAACACAAGGCTTGTAATGCCGCACCTTAGCCTTATTATCAAAACTCGTTTCTGGATATCTTTTTGTGTGTTTTTATTTGGTAAGTCTCTAAAAACCAGTGTCATACCTCAGATACGCTGAGAAAAAATATAATATCTCAAATAATCGACGATATGTCTTAATTTTATACAACAAACAGCCCATTTAGCATTTTTTTTTAGTTATTGTATCGTACAACACATCACATCACAATAAAGCTTAAAATGTTATTATTTTTAAAGATATATTTGTGTTTACAAGACAAGGTTTTTATGCAAAGCAAAAAGGATAACAAATTAGTATAAACACTAATTCACAGGCCTGCGACCAAATTGCTTTCTTTAAAATAATGGGTGATTCTTATGTATTGTAGTGCGCTGAGTTCAGAAATGCCCTCAGTTTTTTTCCAGCACGTAAGAATTTTCCGCAAAATGCATTTTTCTGCGGGATTGCCTACCTTAAGGCGTATATTTATGAATATGCCGAAAAAAGTTGTTTTTCCTATTCGGCTTTATAGTTTTATATCAGAAACTATGAAATATGATAAAAATTAGTATATTTAACAGTATTAGTTGAGATTTGGAACTTCATTCTCTTGGTACAGAAGCAGAGAAAAACAATTTGAGCCAAATTTTTCTCAAGATGGCGAACTTGTATATTGTTCTGATGTTCCCAAGTTGATGTCAATGTTTAACATTCAACATGTGTCAGATAATTGGAGGCTTTTTATTGACTCATCAAAAAGAAGTTTAAAAGCAGTTTTGCTACACAACGGCAATAAATATGCTTCTGTACCAGTGGGGCACTCTGTGCATCTAAAAGAAAAGTATAACAACATGGCATTTATACTTGATAAATTGAAATATAAGGAGTTTGGATGGCCTATCTGTGGTAATCTTAAAGTCATCTCTATGGTGCTTGGACAACAAGGTGGCTATACGAAATTCCCTTGTTTCATATGTGAGTGAGATAGCTGGGCAAAAGCACAGCATTGGAGCCAAAAAGTGTGGCCAACGAGAACTTTGAAGGTTGGAGAAAAAAATGTTCACTTTGAGTCTTTGGTTGATCCCAAAAAAGTGCTTTTACCCCCACTTCACATCAAGCTTGGACTGATGAAGCAGTTTGTCAAGGCATTGCCAAAAGATGGCGAAACGTTCAAGTACCTTGAAAAGAAATTCCCATGACTGTCTGAGGCAAAGTTAAAGGAGGGTGTTTTTGTTGGCCCGGACATTCGGAAACTAATGAAAGACAATCAGTTTGAAAAGGTGATGAATAAAGCTGAGAAAGAGGCGTGGATATCATTTAAAGAAGTTTTGACTAAGTTTTTGGGGAACAATAGGACCCGGATTATGAAGAAATTGTAAATAAAATGTTGAAATGTTTTAAAACATTGGGGTGCTCCATGGGCTTGAAACTTAACTTTTAGAACTCCCATTTGAATTATTTCCCAGAAAACCTTGGTTCCGTAAGTGAAGAGCAGGGCGAGAAGTTCCAGCAAGACATCAAAGAAATTAAACGGAGATACCAAGGACGATGGGATGTGAATATGATGGGAGACTAGGTTGAATAGGTTGGATGCTCCATAGAGAACTTCCAGACATCCCACACAAACGGAAAAGCTCAAAACGGAGTTTTGAGGGGAAAAGATGTAGATATTATAAAGAATTATAAATCCTTATTGTATGTACATATTATTTTTATCAAATTGTATTTAAAAATGTAAATAAACAAAAATGCATGATGCATTTTTACCTATATGTACTGCGGGTTTTGGATAATTTTCATTTTCATTTTGCGGAAAATTCCTACGTGCTGGAGAAAAACTGAGGGCATATTTGGACTCAGCGCACCAAAATACACACGATTCACTCATTACGGTGAAAAAAACTATCAAAAAGTGTCAATATTAGCCTGAAACACACATGTAAGCTGAAAAAATCTTCCGAGAAAAAAAATATAGCGTAATGGCTTAGCGCACCCGACCGGCAGTCGGTAAGCGGCGCACACTGGGGCCAAATACCAGAAGTTGATACAATAAACAAAAAAAAAAAATTCAATAATACGATGTCGCTTCATTTGTTTCGAGGTACCTCGATAGTTGTAGCATTATTATATAGCAGGTAGAAACCCTTAACCATACCCTTCCACCTGTGACACCGCTCAGTACAGAGCGAACACTCGTGCAGATAATACGCCGTTTACAAGTGCCAGCATAAACCTCAAGTTCAAGTATTTATTTCGGAAGACACCTATTACAAATCCCAAAAGTGAGTGTGGAACCATCATGTTCAAGTATTTATCTTATTTTTCACATTATATTTTGAACATTATTAATTATTTTGATAGATACAATTGTATATCAAATATATACAAAAATAAAGTAGTGATTTTTAGAAAAATTATATTCTTTTAGAGATTAGTTGAGCTCCGGGCACCTCCGGGCTATCATTCAAACACTTTTAGGACCAGTAACTATTGTTATTTACGAATCAATTTTAAAATCTTGCACATATGTACACTTTTTAAAGTAATGAATTATTTTAATGTGATCGGTAGCTATAATTAAAATGAACAGTTTTTTTAAAAACTCGGGATCAGTCAATTTAATATCATGTTAGTTACAAAACCTGTCAGAATAGAGATTTATTTCAAAATAATCATTACTGACATTCAATTTCCATTTTTTGGACGTAAGGTGGTAAAGTGTAACTCAAAGATAAAACTTCATGGTCTCCCTTCCTAAAACTGTTTATACCACATATCTGGTCATAATAGAACAAAGATAGAACGCGTTTTCTGAGAGACATTAAGTCGTGTCAGTTGGTGACAGATATAGCACAACGCAATTTAGCGGTTTTTTATGCCTCGTGACAAATACAGCACTACGTTAACCGAGCGGAGAAATTTATTCATTTTCTTTTTTTCACACAGGTGTGAATTCTGATACCTTATTCATGACAAAACGACAATTATTCACAATAATGAAGAACTCTGGACACGTACACATTCCAGATCAGCTAAATTCACTGCAAAAGGAAATGGAGTTGAGGACAGGATGCATCGGTGATCCCAGAAAACATATTTCGAGAAGGATAAATCGCTTCAAATCGGATCACTATTCACGATGGGTAGCAGCGCACCGGATTGAAGTAAGATTTCTGGAAAAAATAAAACATTGCTGGATTCATTAATTTATTTTCCTAATCTTACACTAAAACACGGTGGTCCTGGTCGCCCGAAAATTACATTTGATCAGAGTACAAAACGAAAGAAACGACAAAATACTCTGGATTTGAGAAAGTCTACTCCTCTAACTGAATTACTTTATGCCACACAAATGGAACTTAGAACTACAAGACAGACAGAGGCGTCTATAGCAATCACTGATATTTTACCTGATTCATCAAGTCCCAGTAAATATTTAAAAGCTTATAGAAATTCTCTTGAAACTGTTACTATGTCAGGAGAGGATGCTGTAGCAATCGTAGTGGAAGCAAAATTATCTCGACACCAATACAATGTAATAAAATCAAATGCTTCAAAACTTTACCCGTCTTATAAAATTGTAAAGGCCGCAAAAAAGGAATGTTACCCAGTGACTACAAAAATCAATGTTTGATACTTCAGTTCATGTTGATTTGCAGACAATGCTCAATCTTACCATTAAGCGTTTGGTCTTCGCTCAGGGCGATGTAATACGTAAACTCAACTCTAAGGAATTATAAAATATGTTTTCAGTTTGTTGTTTTTGTCATCAGATCCTCTGATAGCGAGCAAAAGGAAGCAGCCAAAATAAAGTTGACCACACTACCCATAGAAGCGGTAGAACTGCTAATGGCTCCATCATTACAGCCGACAAGTGAAAATTATTCAAGTACTCAGGATGATGATGATGATAGTGACGATTACGATTATTACGATGATCGTGATGGTGATGATGATAGTGATTTTGACTCAAACAAGTCGGATAAAGAGAATTGTTTTTTTTTTTTGTTATTTATTTATTTAAATCGTGTATATATAATATGTACATAATAAAGTTTACATATATTATGTATTTAAAATTTTTGTTTTTTTATAACCTTCCTTTCCACATTCAAATTTTCTCTTAAAAACGTCCCTGTTAATAAAGGGCGTTTTTCATCAATCTTGCCCCAGTGTGCGGCGGGTTCGATTCCCGTCAGCGGCATTTATTTTTTCTCGGAAGATTTTTTAATATTTTTATTAGTGTTTCAGGGTAATAATTATTTTTTAACATGTTAATTTCAAAACCTTTTTCGAAAAGTTGACTTGTTTATAAATTTTCAGGTTAGTAATTATTTTAATACAGATAGATATTGGCTACTTATTTCTTAAATTATAAAGATAAATCTTCATCGGGCGTCCCCGATTTTTTCTACCATTTACTACTGCAAATATTGTAACTGTTAAAAACTGCATTATATCTCATTCCGGGGCAGAGATAATGTGTTAAGTCTTCCTCGGGCGTCTCTGATAAGAATAATCTTTCAAATTTTCAGCGCAATCGGTCCAATTGTTTGAGTTTGTAGAGCACACACATACGGACAGTGCCTTTTATTTAAATATATTAAATTACAAAGATTTCCATTATTTCCCGCTAAAGCAATATATTTATCATTAAATAGTTATAGGTAACTACTATTCCTACCTACGTCGGTGTTCTGTGAATCTTTTCACGCGTAATTGCTTACATTCGCAAAAAAATTAAAAGATCAAACACATTAAACATATTTGATATAAAAGATGCAAAAAGAAAAGTTTTCACCGCCTTAAATAATGTCTCTGGTAGGTGAATGGGTTACCCCAAGTATTTTCTTTGCGAATTTTTAAACAAATAAAAAAAAAAACATTTTTGTGTTATTTACATCATTACTACGAAATAATGTTTCTATTTAGAATAGAATAACGTTGTTTAGTGGGTTTTAAAAAAAAAAATATCCAATTTATCAAAATAATATGTTCAAATTTCATTGAAAACTAAACTTTGTGAAAATTGTATGATAATTTCTCTATGATAAATTCTCAATATTACATTGTATTGGTGCTTTTGACGTTCCCTCGACCAGAGGCGGCTCGTGACAGAATTTGCCAGCAGTGCATTTCACAAATAATGGTAACATGTAAAATAGGAAAATAAAGTGATTTAAAGGGAACTACATACCCAGTACAAATAATTCATTTGTAGAGAAAATCTATTAGTCGCTCTTTCATTTGAGAAAATTCTTCAATTACAAGATTATTAAAGTCTGGTATAGACGAGATCAAACTTTTTTCGATGCTCATCATTAATAAAGAATTGAGACGATCTTGGGACATAGTATTCCTCAGAAATGTTTTTACACGTTTCAACGTAGAAAAACACCTTTCGCACTCGATAGTTGTCATCGGAATAGTACAAATTATTTTTAACAGTTTCACTATTTCACTAAAACACTCCACCAAGTTACACTTGTAAAATAATTGTAAAATTGATATTGCTCCGTCAGCATTCGTGAAATCATCTCTAGTTTGTTGGGATTAAATGAACTTCGGTTACTTTTGATAAAATCAATGTTAACCGCAATGTTTTCATTAGCACTCATTTTTAAAAAGCTTTTTGCAGAGCAAAACTCGTATAAACCGTTAAAACTGTCGCGTCAATCGCCAATAATGAATACTGTCAAGTTTGCAGTATGTAGATCGCGCCGGTAACGCTAGAATATTATAACATTGTTAATTAGTTCGAAATCTGTCAATCCTAACTAATGCATTCCAAACGTTTTACGCATGTTTAAGGTTTTTGATATATATCAGGATGTTTCGGCGCATGCGCCGATAATGCACAGACCAGCTTCTATCTCCACTGCTCTAACACATCAACAGCCGTTATGGGTCTCTACCTGTCTCGTTCATTTCACGGTTCCGACCTCTAGAGACAGTGCCTATAGAAGGTACATGGCATGTCTCGGGCAAAGCCGAAAATGCACGGGTTGATATATTACACTGTTTTTCGCATGCGCGGGAGTCTAGTACAAACTTTGATTGGTAAGAAGATTATAATGATCTGGCGTGAATTCTTGGTGAGTGGATATACGAATTTACATTTCTAACGTATATCGATGTTTGGCAGTGCAGTGCACAAATGCACTAAGGCAGGGACCGCCTCTGCCCTCGACTACTAGTTAATTATATTGTGGTAGAATCCTCTCCGATATTCCCACTTCAATTAATAATATGTACCGTATCTACAGAGTTGTTTGATCTCCCCTACATATGATTTAAAACAATCGTCCGAAAGTCATGGACACAAAGGTTTATTCTCAAATTTCACTGGAAAGTCTTCTGTGGCTTTCGAACTATCATATTATTAACGCAGCTGAAGTGATATCTAGTATCATTCCGTTTTCAAATTTACACATACGTAAAGTTGGTATACAGTATTTTATGTATTGGTAATATAACTATGCCCTAATAGGCCCTATTTCATACAACTTCACATCCATTAATCAAATACCTTGCATGTATAATTTTCTATTGATAAATGGCTTTGTGGTTGCAGTTTGTTAGTTAGTTAGTAACATGGAGTATTATTATCTACCCTAAATGAGGCACGGTTGTACCAGTAACGAGTTAGCTTAAGGCGAAGCAATATGTAGTAATGCAAAATCGCGTCTTTTGATTTGATTTTTTTTATATGAATACCGCACAAGAGTTCCAACTGCTCCCAACCGTCTGGAGCCAGTGAGACTATGGAATCACAAATTGGGGTATGTAGTGAGGCTGAAGATTGTGGGGAGGGGGTGGAGATAAGGAAGAGGAAGGTGGGGGAGTACCTGGCTATTCAGATCTGGTCACCAAACACAGCTAAAGCCATTTCAAGCAACGTTTAAATTCTAAATGGTTGTTTTACACTAGAGCGATACTGAAAGTATCTTCCACTCTGGAGCAAGCATACTATATATTATTAGAAATTAATAAATTGTGAAATAACACAAATTACTCAAATTAAATTTACTTGCGCACGCCGGTATTTGAACCCGCGAACCACGCTCAACCACGGAGGCCGTCAAAATTTGATCGCTTAGAAATATTTTAGATGTTGTATAAGCCCAGAAAAAAAATCATCTAAAACCTGCTTTAAAGTTCAAAATATCCTACTTACGAACCCATTTTCGGTTATGCTTTTTTGTTTAACGTGGCAAATTAAGTTCTTTAAAAAAATATCCTAGAATTTTTTCAGAATAAGATAATTTTGATTTTTTTTCCGCATAAATCAAAATGGGCGGCTGATGTTAAGCGGGATTTTAAATTTTATCGCCATCTACATGAATAGTATTATTGTTAACGGCCCGATTCCAAATGTTTTTTTTATAAATAACCCCCCACCACAAAGTAACTGACAGGTTCGTAGATTGCATTTGGCTCGTCATGTAATTGGATTAATTTAATAAAATGCTTTGTTTTACAGCACTTAATATTTTAAAAGTCTAACGGGTTTCCTCAGAGGCAAAGCTTTATATGAAAGGTGCATAATATTAAATTTTTAATTGTACAGCCATGACAAAGCGTAGGTACAAGTAAAACCTGCTCGACATCACATTTGAATGGTATTTAAACAAAGTAACTTGATTAAATATGTAATATCACACCAGAGTCAGTTCCTCACAAAAAAAAAACAGATTATTTTCATTGCTAAGCGGCCATGAGGTGATATTTCACAAAAAAGCTCTTCTAAAAGCGATTCGAGTATATATTACTAGTAAACAAACCATTGGTAATACTCGTGTATAGGTTTAATACGCCGTTAATATAGGTACGGGCTCATGCGTGAGAGCGGCCAGCCATTGTGTATCGACACTCCGGCGCGCGGCGTCTACATCTGCCGACGTCTATTCCTGGCGTCCGGCGTCGCGTGTGTTGTTGCGTCGGACCAAAATAACCCTAAACCAACCTCACCGCGTTGTCCACGCGGCCATTCCGATGACGAACACACCGTATACGCCAACCTTTCACCGAACACAAATACTAACCTTATTCATCCTACCCGAAAGTACTACAATTGCATGCCAAAGCTTTGACTTGTAGCGTATATGGTTTTAAATATCCAATTTTCACAATCGTAATATCCCTTTGTTCCTGGGAGTATTGCATTGGGCGTCGACAGCTCCACGACGTATGTTTGATGAGGCGTTTTTTCTTTTGGAATTCTGCCTCGTTTCACGTATTTTTATTCGTGTCTTTGCCTCTACACCTGTCTGGTGCTATAATAATAAAATAGTTCCAACTACCAAACGTTTACCATTCCTATTTTATTTTGATTCATAATTTATTCGTGGGTGAAATATGTTTTCAGAGGCATTAAATAGAGTAATGTGTTCCTGCCTACTTTTATTTTATTTGCGGAATCGCCCGAAACATTTTAATAAGCGTATGTCACCCGATTCAACGTGATTAGTTCATTTGCTTCCTAATTATTTTATTTTCACCGATAGAAATTACCTTTCATTTCCTTTACGGCGACTTGTTACAGTTTCATGCCGGCCGTAAACGTGTTTGCTTTATTCCTAAATTAAAAGTCTTTCTCGATACGACAAAACCATCATAACTTCTAGTTTATGCTCCATAAAAGTTACGCGGCAAGAACGTTATTTCGGCGACGTTAAAAAGAAGCCGTTAAAAATTTCCCCGATTGTCGGTAGGAATAGTAAGTCAACCATACGATGCATTAAGCTTAATAAAGCTTTGTAGTTCTAATCTAACTTGGCGTTACACGAGTTTTGCACGATATTAAAGTCATAACGTGGACTCTGAAAATATAATGAAACGATGTAATAGAATAACTAAGAGTAAAATTCGTCATTACGGTAACGCTGTACGTGTACGTGACGCTCTCGGTAATCGAAAATCCTTTAGAAGTGGGTGATCCAGTGATGACAACACAGTTGATTTTGTTATTTAGACCTCTTAGATGCGTAAAGTTTGGTGACCGGATAACTCATCAAAATGATAATTCATCACATCTTTAAAAAGTTATATAAAGTCATGGAAAGTGATGAAAAAAAAACTGGGTTAAGTAGGTTAAGTTAACTTTTTTTTTCATCGTTTTTAATGACTCTATATCACTTTTTAAAGGTGTGTTGAATAGTCACTGTGTTGACTTAGCATGGAACCGTAAAGTTCATACGTTTTATCTTCACTTATTGACGAACATCAGCACTAAACATTGCCAAGGACAATACAAACGATATCCTACATGATCTCAACGTTCAAATTGGTTGCCGTATCTGCGGTCAATGCAGTAATAATAGCCAAGATGCAGATGATAATGTGTTACTGACACCTGACTTGTGAAAATATGCGAAGCGTACCCAAACTTCATAACTTGTTGCACAATTCCAAAAAGCCAGTCGTCTTAGTTTTCAAACACAACAAGGAGCCACTAAGTATGCTACCAATCTGTCTAGAATGAAATGAAATGCTTGTGGTCTCACAGGTTAAATGCCTGGGACATATCCTTACAGAAGACGTAAAGGATATAGAATATATGGAACGACAAAGAAGAACAATCAAGTAGCGCAATGGGACAAGCTGAGGATGTGCTGCAACAACGCATACAGGCAACTTGTGCGACTACCAAGGTTCTGGAGTTCCTCCACTATGTTCACAGAAGGGAGGGTGCACTCATTCCCCACCTTACTTCGCCACCGGCTAGCCAGCTTCTGGGACATGACGCGAAAATCAGCAAACGTCATCGTCGTGGCAGCTTCCGAGTGGCTCAGTTCTCCACTTGAGGATATTTTAATTTGATTTAACTTATTTTATATAATGTTTTGGTGTTCACTATTACGTTTTTACTTCATTTCTTTTTTTAATTTTTTTTTATCTCTTTATTGTAATAGTTGTCTATACATATCATGTAAAATGGCAGACTGTGTTTATACTATTCTCCCAGTACTGGTGGATTAAAAAAATACATTTTTGTGTGATAACATGACATCTACTTATTGCACTACCTATTCCAGTATTATTTCAAAACAATAAAAATAAAAATTTCAAAGATGGCAAACTGGAAATAAAATACATTCGACGAGCAGTGACCGACAATAATTGGACCTGCGAATGTTGGTTAACGAATGCATTCAAATCGATTCATCTGGAACAATTTATATAGCTGCCCAGTCACGAATTGACTGAAATTGCCCCAGTTTCAGTCGACGCCTTTAAATTAAACATTGATCTTTTTGAAGGTTCTTTGACACCACGTGGAAACTTGCGAAAGTTTATGGCATATCCCAGTTTTGGAATTGTGGGGATCACATCTCAGATCACTTTCGAGAAGGGTAATAGTTTCCTATTGTTATTTCATCCAAGTTGTTAGTAAAACAACAGCCTGCTTCAAAATTAGTTTTGTTAAACCGCTTTATAGTTTAATGTAATATATTCGAGATGTCGAATTGAATTAATTATCGGTTTAATGCGATAAGCTCGAACTGTTTCGAAGGTTTCTAAAGTGCTCACTTGGACAAATAATAGTTACATTTAACCAACTTTTCACATCAAATTACCTAAGCGCTGTTTGCTTTCCAAGTATCCTTGTAAGAAATTATGCCAACCACATTGAGTTCAAATAACTTTAAGAATTATGATTTTTTTAATTTTCTCCACCATTAGTAGGTACATAGACGGTGTCTTCTGCCCTCCAAACCTGAGATCCACACTCAAAAATGCATCGCACTAAGCTTAAGTAGAGCAGCCTTATAATTGTGTATGACAAAACACAACATTTTTCTGGCTGATTTGTAGACTTTTTAATTTGAACGTGAAATGTTAAGGCGATGCACTACGTCGTGTAATATTTTAAATTGGGCCGTTATCAATAACAACCCGTACGTAGATGGCGATAAGGTTTACATTCCCGCTTAACACCATCCGCCTGTTTTGATTTATGCAAGAAAAAAACATGGCCAAAAAGTGCCTTTTATTTTATTTTGTGGATGTTGAGGCATAAATATTTAATTTTTTTTCGATCATTTTATAAATAACTTAATTTTCCACATTATACAATACAATCATAACCGAAAACGGGTTCGTAAGTAGGAGATTTTGAACTTTAAAGCAGTTTTCATAGGCCTTTACATAATTTTTTTCTGGGCTTATAAAAAGACTTATCTAAAAATACTCGATTATTTCAAAGGCATGTATTCTACTCGCAGTATTAAATTAAAGCATCTGAAACATTTCTAGGCGACCAAATTTTCAAACCAAAAACACATGTCATTAAACAAAAGTCATGCGTAGTTCTTACAAGCCGTCATGTGCTTCTGAGAAGTATCTTTAATTTTGTAAATCAAATATACAGTCTAGATAAAAATTATTTTTTCTCTAATACAAGCCAACGAATTAAATGAAAACAATATTTCAACTACATTTAACTCCAATATAATTGATTTTCACAGCCAAAAGTATTATAATGATTTATTTTTGAGGTATTATGCCGTGTTGCGGTACTTCTTTATTCAGCCAACTTTAAGTGTCCATCATACACATCTGCCCCGATGATGGACACTGTAATGGTCTCCGAAACATTGGCTAAAGAAGGAAGTATCGCAACACAGAATACTGGTTCCACGATAACTCAACACACTTTTAAAAAGTGATATAAAGTCATTAGAAACGATGAAAAAAAAAAAAAACTAACCTAAACTAACCTACTTGACCCAGTTAATAAAGTTTTTGTTTCATCACTTTCCATGATTTTATATAACTTTTTAAAGATGTGATGATTTATCCGTTCACCCAGAATACTACCCCAAAAATAAATCACTATACTACATTTTGCTCATTTAAACTAAAGCGTAGTGAATGTGGTAAGAATTGACAAATTAAGTTGCCTTCTGCTAAAATATAAAACGACCGATTCAACGGAAAACTCTTTTTAACGTACCTCAAATAACGCGAGTTCGGCGAATAGACGTAAAGCATTCACATAGCATTGGGTTTGGCCATTGAAAGCTTTCGTAAATTTCGAAGTTTTAAAGTATTTTCGCCTTTGTGTCTTGTCTTCGATTTTGTTCAGCGAAAATCCAGTGAGTTGCGGGCGATGAACCTCTTTTGTCTCGGATGCTGTTCCCTTCTTTTCTTTTTGTATACTTTCCCGCCTCTACTTTAAAGAGCATTGACAATTTTCATAATCCCCCTCAAGCAGATGACAGCGAAACACTGTGTATAACGAATTACACGATAAAAAATCTTTTCAGTTGACAGTAAATTAAACAAGGACATTGATGATATATTATGTTGATGGGTAGTAAAGTACAGGGATTTCTTAGAATTTATCTTCCTTAGTGTGATTCATCCCTCGGTAAGAAGTAGATTGGGGTGTAAGGCTTCTAATACAGTTAATCTAATAAGATAAAATGTAAATAGGCAATACAAGAATGGTACTCGCACGTATTGAGAATTTAAGGACATGAAAGTTGTTAGTTTGGATTGAAATTCTATTGGGTGTATTGTTGCATGTGTATTGCTGCATGTGTATTGCTGCGCGTTAGTCTTTTTATTAGTTCTAAGATTTATATGAATGTATTAATACAGATTATAATTATATTTATTATTAACGCCTTTTAGGGGATTTTACATATGAACAGTAAAAATTATATATTAATACAGTACATATTTATTATACACAATTAAACTGTCTCAGAAACAATCTTTTGTATTTATTAAGTGATAAATTAAAGATGTACACTGTAATGTAAATGGTGTTTATTGCCTTATGTTTGGTTTGTTCTGGCAAAATTGTGTACCTTTTATTGTGATCCAAACCGAAACATTTTGTTCGATTTTATGTCTTGGTGTATTTTCTGCGGGATGTTTCAAAACTCCAACCTATGTGGTTATAAAGTTAAATGAACGATACGAAAACCGTGTGTTGTGACATAGATTTTCTTACATATATTATTATTTTTTCATCGGTTACATGATGGACTTCCACCTTGCAATTAATTAAATTAATTTGTGATTTGTGAGGCGCAGATAAAAGTGTTCGTTCGGTTAATAAATCTTGAAAAAAATTTACGCATTTGTTCGCATTTTTAGTTCAGCATTTTAATGTGAAACGTTGTCATGTATTTTGAGCATCAGACGGAAGCGTAAATCTTTATAGAAACAGAAGAATTTAAATGAAGTCCTGTTGAATCTGAGTAAAATAAAATTATTTTTTCATTTCCGCCGTGAGCAATCCTTCCGCTGTTTCATAGGAGTATGTTTTAAGTTTTTATTACGTCTCGTTTTTTTTTTTTAATGGGTGCCTTTTTGCATTTGCGTTATTAAATAAGTAAGCGTGTCCATTTATCGTGCTTCGAGTGCGCTAACTGGCCGTAATGACCCAATTAATCTTAAAAATTTCGCTTCAAAGCAATCGCATTAGTTTTGAAATTCTAAAACTGCCGCCAATTCGAGGGTGTTTAGTGGATTAGTTGGCATATCTAATTTTCCCTCACCGATAAGAGATGTTTTATGTACACCAAGTACCTAATTAGGTGGGTATTTAATATACAGACGCACCGCTGGTAGAAATGCAGGCTACAGAAAGAAGGCTACAACGGAGCTTTCAGCGACAATACCATAATATACGCAATAAATAACAGACATTATATAGAAAAGCTATTAAATTCAGCCCTTTCGCATTGTATTTTAAATGAACATTTAAAATTGGTTTATATTTCATTGAGTTGATCGTTTTTCGTATTAAGAATGCTTTATATGGATCGCTTCAGGAAATTGAAAACTGATAATCTTCATACCATAAGTGTTCAGAATTAATTATTAATATAGGAAAATTATTATTTTTAAGAATGGCTCACATCTTTAAATTAAGCTATGTTGCTTTATTATTCATTGCTTTTTAATTCTAATTCTTAATTTAGTAATTTTTTTAAATATATATTTCCACTCTTTCAACAAGTAAAGTTATTTATTTATGTCTGTTTGTTTTATTTATAATATAAATATATAATAATAATATAAATAGTTTACAATAATTTAGGTTATGTGCAATTTACTTAACTGAGAAACCAATTAAAGGTTTCCTCACTATACTCATACATTGTATTTAATAGCTAACTAACCGTCACGCCGTTTCCCCGTAGGGGTAGGCAGAGAGAACGGACCCCCAAACAACTCGGTCTTGACACACACTTCTTGTCTCATTCACATTGATAAATCGTCTCATACATACTCTTTTATTATTGTGACTCTTGACATGGCCCATGTATCTGATTCACTTGATTGTGCCATGTCTTCCTCGGGCGTCCCCGACTTCTGCTACCATTCGCAATTTCGTTATATACTCTCCAGCTTTGTATTTAACAAAACGGTATATTTAACAATTAACAGGTTTTACAATCTGTATAATTATATTCACAAATTTTGACTTCAATAATATGGAAGAAGCATGTAAAAAAAACTATTTACAAAAACTAAGAAAATCCAAGAAAAAAAAGATTTTAACGGGTCATTTTCGATTGATTTTCAGCAATTTTATTATATAAATACAATAAATATGGTACAAAATTTTCTCCTGCTGCTGAAAGCTCAATTTTAACCTCTATTTATTTTACTTGTGTCATTTATGAGAAAGAGGGACAGGAAATAACGGAGTTAAGGCAAAATTTGCCTGTAACATTAGTCAACTGAAATCAGTCAATTATTTTTTTTCTGTTAGTAAAATGTCAGTTGTTGTACGAATGCGTCTTAATTTCGTTGGTTGCTGCACCGTTGAAATTTTACAGAATTTTAATGGGTAGCCATCAGCTATATGTATTTTGAATACATTTTAAAGAGTGAATAGTCGGTCGTCCGCGCAAACTACAGGCCGCGGCCGGCCAACCAATTGCTGGCAATTAAGTTAATAGGCCGTTGTCTCATCTAACCCTCCAGCTTCCATTCTCGGTCCATAATGCGGGCCGGAGAACGAATTCCGTGTGTTGCTAACATGATCGCTTACTAAAATCTACATTCATCTTTGTATTATAAATTATTCAGCGTGCGGAACTTAAAAAATTCTGCCCCCGCATTTTTTACAAAATATCATCGCTAGAAAATCGAAAGATACTTTTTCTTCTTCTAGTGTCGTCTTTTATCAGAAGTTGGCTATCATTAATCTTAATCCTCCATATATTATTGGTTCAAGATACTTTATTTAAGGCGACACAGGACTCTAAAAACGGGGGGTTTGCTCATACTAGTATGAATAATGTGAAGTAATTATAAACATATTATATAGTGTTTCTAATGCGAAGAGACTGAGTGAGACCGCGCTATAAGTTCTGTAAATAGGATCACTTATTGTAGTCTCACTCTAAACTACAGAAGTCAGAGGTGACTTTTCCAACCTCACATATAACTAGTTTTATTTTATGTGAAAAAAGTTAATTTAAACTAGGCACGTAAGAAACAACTAGGTATCTATCACCAGTGGCGGCTCGTGATGTTTGAGTGTGATAGAGTGCTAAATTCTAAAAAGACGTTGTTTAGTCCCCAATGATTTTTTGTAATATTAGATTTTTTTGTGACGATTTTCAGGAAATTTCAGTTTGGCAGTGCGCTGCACCGATTTCCTGAAAACCTTCATACAAAATGAATTTTCTAAAAAAAAAGGTTTTCAACTACAACAACATCAATAATGCTATTTTTTATTACTAGCACTCTAGCACACCCAAAAGTCACGAGTCGCCACTATCTTATCACAGACATTAGAAAACCTTTGCATGTTATAAAAAATACACAACAAATTGAGTATATTTTTACATAACTTCCTATTTATTAGAGACAATTAATAAAGTCCCTATAATCATGGTATCTATGCTATAATAACTTATATAATAAGGTAACCAAAAATTAATAATTAGTTTATAACTTACGACATTTCAATATACTTGTAACAATCTGGAATTATTACTTCAAAAGTTCAAACTATAATACTAATTTCTAAGAATTTATATGTTAGGCAATTTATTGATAATGATTAACCTTAAGTGCACTTTACTAAGTATGGACTGAAATATCAGTCACTATCGTCGTTACCACGTGTTTTTACAAGCTGTGTATCATAGAATAATGTATCAAGTGGCTTTTTTTAAATATGAATTGTTATTTTGAAATCCTCCCGGCTGCGCCAATATTATTTAGTGTTTAATGTCAGAGCTAGATAACTTGATTCTATAGAACAGTTCTTTCATTATGACAATATTTTTTTTCTCTTAATATCGTTTATTGATTGATAAATCGAATTAAGTTATGTTATTATTGCGGACTAATTTTTAACTTGGATGATGGTCTGGTGTAGAAAGAGGCTGAGTAGATTGCGCTACTGTATATAAAGGCTTATTTCTAACCCCATAGATATGCACCTATTTTAGTTTTAAAATGTGTTTCCCTTCCCCCGAGTATTTGCATCATGTAGTACCGCCTCTGATCACGCTTCTCCGTCCTTATTACCGATACTGAACATTGGCTTTCTCTTGTCATTATGTTTTTTTATTATTATTAATTAGTTTAACTTTAATAACATACTGCACTCTCTTCCGTTCATCTAATATGTTTTGTAACTTCAAAATATGCTGGGGTTAGTTTTAATGCGTCTCTACATAATGTTGTAGTGACCGATTATGTAAGGTACAGCCCGCCAAAGTGGTTATCTTACTAAAATACGTTTGCTTTGAGCTTGGTTCTAACGAGAATAATCTGTTAATATATCGGGATAGCGTTTTATCACATCATAAAGCCAATGAAAAATATCACTCGCTAAAACTAGACAACATTCCGGCTTTGGATCATTAACGGTCGTTTGCACCAATCAAAAGCAAACGCCAAGTTTAGCTTGGCAATTCCACTACACACCATTTTCTTAACTGAGCGATTGTCAAACATTAATTCAAGTTGAAAATTATATTTTATTGTCATTGCGGCAAAACCGCAAAAAATCACACCTTCGACACTAGATTGCTGAAACCGACATTCAGTGTTTTGAGTGGAAATTTCAAAGGCTCGTTTGGTTTGATTTTAAACTAATCGTAAAACTTGCATTTCTCTTATATACCAAACATCACATGATCGTGATGTCTTGTAGAATTTTCCCATCCATTTCAGGGTGGTAAAAAAACCAACACATCTTGCCGGGTTAAAGTTGAATGTTTGAACATATTGCCTTAGTGCGTAGCAGTCCTGTTCGTAACTAAATTCTCACCAGTTCCGTCATAGTCATCTGTTCGAGATTTAGTGACACACGTGTTAAATTTAGGTACTCGCACAAAGGAGCGAGCAACGTTGTCACTGAACAGGATAAAGAAATGTATCATTATTATTTTATCGTTACTTCTTGTTAGCTATTGGAATTTATGTGTGGAATGTTCTGGAACGAACGAGAAAATGGATAACTTTATTAATTCTTACAGATTTAATTATTGTTCTCGATCTCTTCCTCTAATTCTGAACTGCGCCATATTAATAATACAAATTGGGACAGTGAATGTAATAAACTGTACCAAAAGAAATAATGATCAGAAAGATTAATTTACTTTTGTTGGGAGCCAAATTAATAAAACTTCATTAAAACAACTCTCTTGAAACATTTAATACTGATTGTTTTTATTTTGCCTTATTCTACTCATTGTTGCATAGGGTCTCCTTCCCGTCCTTTAAGTATTTTTTTGGGCCAGGACTTGTCATTTTAGAGCTCTATTTCTCTTGAGATAATCGTTCCATCTGTACCGTATTAGTCGTAAGTTTCTTTTGTTTCTAGATAGCACCATTTTTTTCTTACCTACATGCACCACTTAAACATTTCCATTTAAATTGTGCCGTTTGAATAAATCTCTAAATATTTCTGCCATTTATTTATTTTGTGGCCTAATTCAGTTTTTCCTGCTATCTAACTTGCCGTAGCACATTGGAAGATTGCAATTTTGTTGATTTTAGGTTATTCTGGTAATGGCCACGTTTCTGTGCAATAGGTCGTGGAATTGGAATAATAAACAAGTTTTGTTTTAAAACATCTCAAGATCGATTAAAGTTTATAACAAAAAGGCAGTGGCTATTAGAAACCAATCGAAAAAAAGCTTTAGCTGTAACTTCTATAAAATGTTGGTGTTTAGAATACTTATGCTCGATTTATGCTGTTTGTCGTAAAAATACACGACGCTGCTAATATTTACTAATACTATGTGTGGCTTTATATAATTCTAAAATGAAGGGCACTATGCATTGACGTATAATTCAGTTTTAAATTCTTGAAGTTGAAGTTTTCCCATTGACTTTAATGGCGTGGACTTTGTTGGATAAAACCAGTTGTTTGCTAATAAGGAAATATCGGAAAGTACTACAAGAAGTTAAAATTCATGTAATATCAAATGGAGTGAAGCCAATCAATTTTTGAAGATTTTACAGGAAAAAAAAAGTTTTTATTCTTTCCCCGTAAAAATTCTTCTTACACAAATAAAACTTCTTACACAAAGAAAACTCTTGTTAAATTTCTTCGATTTCTTCAAATATTAATCATAGAATTTCCCGGTTTTCTTACATTAAATTTTCGGAATTTCTCGTCTTTCTGAAATATTAAACTTGTATCCTTTAAAAATGCTAATATCTCCAGGATTCTGGAAAAAATATTAATTTTTCAAAGTTTTTATTTGTGTTATGGAGTTTGTAATATAAAAAAATTCTTCTCAGTCATACCTCGAAAAGGTTTTTTGTTTATTGCTATTAAAGAAAAAACAATTTAAAAAAAAAATACAATTTCAAAAAATTATTTTACTAAATAACCCTGCATAATAATAACGTTACCCGGCTTATTCGTAAAATGTATTTTTTTGTAAACGCCAATGTCAAAAAAACTGGATACTAACTTATAGACAATAGACCAAAGCCAAGCTTTAAAAATAAGTTGAAACTTTTTGTTTTACAAATGAAGCGCGCTTTCATGTTAGAAAAGCGGAACAAACTAAGAAAGAAAGCTATATATTTAAAAATTTATTTTTTTCTTATTTTTATTAATATGATTTATAAGTTACTTTCTGAATCTGTACTTTATGAGTCTGATTCATGTAAAAGTTTATTTAAAGATTTATGTTTTAATACTCCGAAATTTGCATTTGAACTTCGTCATGGTTTCTAAAACCTTCGATGATCATGTTAACATGCAAATGTTTAATTATTTTTGGGCTTTCCTCTAAGATTTACGTACTAAGTACCTTGTAGCGATGGTCTTCATTTTCTGTTGGCCCAATTTTGGTGAATGTGATTTCTCCGATTTCTCCGCTGTCTCCGAATTCTCATTAAAATGAACGTTAAGTGTGTTTTATAATTACATTATCTTCCACTTCTTATGTTATATTATGTTGATTGCGCTTTCTTTGTATTCCAAGAACAGGGACTTGGGTGGGGTCACCGGGATACTTGCCCCAAGCGATATATCTGAAAAAGAAAATTTATTCGTTTACCAGTAGAAATATTACAATTTATATTTGGTAGTTTTGAATTTATTTTTCGTTTTCCCAACAGACCACTGTCCGTGAGATGTACAAAATTGTGGCTGTTGGTTTTAATATATATATAGGTACTTTTTTTTTTTTAATTTTTTTATAGTATGAACTAGAAACGCGATTTTCGTTGTCAAAACATGTTTAATACTTCTTTTAATCAATGGCTCATGTACCGAACGGTGAGCTTCTTCTGACACAAATCAACTTATCTGTACCAGAGTCACACAATTGGGACGTCGCTACAACTTGTTGTATTATTGAGTGTGTCGTTCAAATCTGTATCAGAATTGACCAATGGGAAGGGTTACCCGCTATCTAAATACTATAGATTACAAATTCGACGTGCTAGAAACCCACAAGGAGTTTACCAGATGTTTGTCATTGCATATCAATGGTATTTTTACAACCTATTGGGTAATGTTATTATTACCTGCAACGTTGTAATATTGTTCACATGAATAAAATAAATTATCAGAAATTTTCCCACGCCTGTGAAATGTTGATGGAAACATCTCATTTTGTATCTAATGTAGCACTTATAGTGCCTATAGATGCCAATTCTCTACAGTGATATAGGTTGTTAAGGAGTCTAAGACAAACGGGTAGTCAGTAGTCAGGTGAGCTCTCATAAGACAACTTGTTTACCCAAGTCAATGCAGAGAATAAACCACCGTGAGAATCCCGGGTATCAGACCCTTTAATCCCGGACATGTTCCCGTTTTATCCCGGCTATCAGGCCATTTTACCCGGTCATAGCCGCTTTAATTAGCCGGGATACGGACAATGATTGGCGGAGCGGCCACAGAATCCGGTGTGGGGTGTGGAATGTATGCAGATGTAGTACGTAACTAGAACTGGTACACATCACACACACTCGCACACATCACACACACTCGCACACTTTCTAATTAGTTTCTTGTTTGCGGCTTCTCTCGGTTTCAGCGGGGCCTTAACAATAGTTTGGCTGCCGCACAGTAGAAGTTCTCTCATATTTATCTTATTAACTAAAGAGGAACAAACACATTGTATTCTAAAGGAATGTTTCAGGGCCGGTACCGGAAGGCTTCGGGGTTGAAATACAGATGGCTGGGTTCTTGATGTAAATACACTAACAAACAAGTGCCTAAGTCTGCCAAGGTGTTGAATGAATGGATTATTAAGCAAAAACATCCGATCTGATATTACCTTTTTTATACTACTATCCTTCTACTAGCGATGCTAGAATTGTCTGCTTATTCAAGTCCAGTTTCTCAAGTTTAATATATGTAAGACTGTTGCCACATTCAGATTACACTTTTCCTCAAACTCAAGTTGAGAATGTCATTATTATTTTATTTCCTTAGGTATGCAGTTTTTCCGTCTTGATTGTGAGAAAGTATTTCCTTTCAACCTGCATACGAAGTAATACTTCCTTGTTATTATTTGTTCCGTGCAGGATACATTAATTACATATGAACGCGTTGAAAAACAAGTTCGATCTTACTTCAATCTTAATCCAGCGTTAAGGGTAACTCTGACAAGTATTGAAAAATTATATTATTTTTCAGGATACAATTATTACTAACATGCATTGAAAAAAGTATTTATAATATAGGCTGTATAGATTTTCCCGTAAAAATTGTATGCCCATGGGGAACATTTACATTAATCAGACATAGGCGCTGATAACATAAGTCTGACTTATGTGTTTATTTTCTCTTTATCAAATGCAAAACACGTTGATAGCTAACAGTCTCAAAATGAACTTTTTAAGGGCGTTTCAGAAGTTTTGATGTGAATCACATGTGGGTGTTCAATTTGTAGGTAATCAAATACCACTCGTAAAATAAAACACATTATGTGACTTATTTGTATGTTCCCCCGTGCATAGAATTATTGTATACCGCAGTTTTTTGTGAAAATAACCTCAAGAGCGCTGTATATACATATATATTTTTAATGATCTTTTAATGTATAATAGACTAGACAATATTAGATTGTAACAACTTACGGCTAAATAGATTGCATTCACCCGTTCGTCGATCAATAACCCAAAACTATATGTATAATACATTTGACCAATGAACGTGATGCTGCGTTAAAACTTACTTACATTATATACAGGACCATACTTACCTGTCAGGTCACTCGAGATTAACACTGTTTATTAAACTTAAAAGAGTATTTCTTGATCGAATTTTTATTTCTCGGGAAATATGACACCCAGATCAATGTTTTTTACAGTTGATAAAAAGTCTGCCAACTTCCGCATCAAATTTAATTACTTTTGGGTCAGGACATTCAAAGGATGGCCCAAGCGACTGAGGCGACCCGCCGGCGATCCACTATCTGAATTGTTGTTTATGCCCGCCATAAATCACGTTACCCAACTCTCGTGAGATTTTGGGAAATGCCTATATCTACCTGTATCTAGTACCCACTCCTACCTGCGTTCTGCTACGATATTTCTGGCACGAATGACTAAAGTCACCTGGTAAAAGTAATATGTTTTGTTACAATGAACGTGCCTGCCACAATATGGTTTATTTCCCGGGAGAAAATAGTTTTTCTCGGGCTGTAAACAGAATGTATTCTAATAAACTGGATTCTGAATAGTTACGAGTATGCTGCTCGTAAAAAAATTGCAACGTTTTCATTTGATGTTGACTTCGGCTCCACTATTAGCAATGTAAATTGATCGCCTTGTTGTTTTCACTCGATTAACATTTCACATACACAATTAAGCCCTAAACTGACCATGGTTTAATAGGTTTATCGCAACACTGTTTTCATATAATTCGTGAATCCTACATAGTTTTAAAAAAGTGCACCTTAGAATAGATAGCTCTCTAACCATTTAAGAGGAAGCTACAAGCCAAAAATGTGTATATTCTTGGTATACCTTATATTGTAGGTTACAGGCATTAAAATCGCTTGACAAACAGTGTCTAGAAACGATCGATTTCAAGCACAAAATTGGTGTTTATTTATTTTGTAAATAATTTTATAATAAAGCAAAAATGTTAATCAAGTGAAACTGTCACAGATAATCTTAGCTATAATACTGTATTTTTTTAAAGTTGTTTCCTTTAAAGAAAAAATATTTTTTTTAGTAGTTTACATTTGTATTTTTTATTGAGTAATTTATCGTTTTATTCGTTATAAAGATTAAAAAAATAGTGATTTGGCACTAAGCTTCGCCTTAATAAAAGTCATCGAACCAACATAGAATACGAAATGTGTAAAAAGTGTGCCCCGCCTATCATTTCATGGAAGACATCCAACCCACATGGAACGAATTAGTACTAAATCTCTTTAAGTTCTCTAAGTTTCAAGAGATATCCCAGAGCACCTATATATTTAATAACACGTTGTACAAATCTGAACTTTTTCTCAGTCGCATAGAATGGCTATTCCAGTATTTAAGGGTAAACGTAACGTACTTTAAAATATATACGCGTTCATAGATGGCGTTCATTTAATTATCTTATGAAAATACACTTTTTGCTTTGAAATATTAAGACGAACTATTGGTTTGCGCCCATACGTACGGAATATAAATATGAATAAATAATTTTGTCCGTCGAAAAATTCAATTCCTTCAAGAAAGGCATACAAATAAAATATTGTATTTAAATCACCGATACAAAAAGTGTATTTTCATAAAATAATTAAATACAGATGTAGATTATAACGTACGTTACGTTTACCCTTAAGAGTTTTTTTTAAACATAGTTTTAAGTAACCTTCTAGCTTTGTAAGGTATCTACCCTTGAGCCTTGAGGTTTCAGAATTTTTTTCTCAAAATAACAGCTATTGAGACTAGTTTTATTAAATTTACTTTAGATAGCCTTAATTATTTGCTTTATACTTCTTTTGCCCAACTTTCATGATAACAGATAAAAGATAATGAATTACATTAAGCCTAACAATTCTAAAGTTGTTTAAAAGTTCTAAGTTCATGTCCATTTGTACGGAGCGGTAATCCAGCCTCCGGGCCGTTGTTTCATCTCAAGTAAAGTCAGAGTGATTTGTATTAGCAGGGATTTGTAAATTCTGAGCCTAAAGGTGGTAACTAAATAATAATATCATCTTGTTCAAAATTTCAGACCAAACTGTACATTGAAGTTTGTAAGGCGCGTATAGCTGTCAAATTAATATTTCAATACAGTTTCTAGTTTGTTACTTAATTACTTGCTGAAATTCAAAATTTCAGCAAGTAAAGGATTTGTCGGGTCGGTCATGTTAATGCCAAGAGTTGAAGTAATGAGATTGATGAATGCGAATATATCAATTATTATTATTTGCTAAACCACGGTTCTGTGCCTTTTCATGTTATTTTTTTACCTAAGTACAATGCAAATAGCACTCCCGAGATATTTATCAATATACAGACTTGTAATTGAATACAATAACCTATTCATTCAAATATTTTATGTGTCATTTAGTTACCAGTGAATTATTTCCATAAATAAATATTAAAATGATCACCCTTATATCAGAGAAAATCCATTATATTATAATTAAACTTGGATAATGTATATAGTGCCATTTTTGTGTAATGTCACCTCAACTCAACGGTGCTATAATATATACAGTGTAATTTTGGTTGTGATGTGAGTACGTACGTAACATTCTACAATTAAAAAATAAATAAATCTTATAATTTTCAGTTTGTCTTATAGTATGTACAGTTTACGATTGTTGTCAACGAAAGTGGCGCCCTCTGTTATTTTCTAAAAGAACCGTTGAATTTTTCAAACTCTATCCCACAAATCTGAAACTTTTCGCGGTCCGCGAAATCTGTAAATAAGTAAATTCAGCATTTCGTTTATCGATGTGTATTTTTCGAGAGAAAATAGCAAATCTTTCAAGGTTTGAATATTATGTTTATCTGAAAACTTTGGAAGTGCAATTCTAACGGCTACATTAAATTATGCTTCAATTCTACAATATATTCTCTTGACAAAATATTCCACCCTCTGTCAATAAATGAGCACTTTCATTCCAAAGTTTAATAGAATAATTAAGCATGTAATCAATAACTACTACGCACAAAGCAATCTATTCACTGCTTGTTTTATTAACGACTTTAAAATACTCCTCGAACCCAAAACCACCGACTCGCAATCAAACTCATACCCCCATGCTACAGCGGTCGTCAAAGCAGAATTATTGTCTATCATTGCGGTCAGTGCTTAACTTCGTATCCCGTTCACCGGATACATAATATCTGTCTGTTAAACTCATCCGGATTTTTAATGAGTCTGCTGAGCAATGAAACCAATTTAACTGCGACATGCAAAACCCCCGAAATGCTCGGCAATAACTTTTTAATAGGACTTCATTTATCCATGTTATTGAGCTTTTCCAATGGCCATTTGTTTTAATAATTACAGTACGCATTGATTGATCAATGCTCAAAACAGTCATCGAATCAAATGCTCCCTATAAAATGTGATTTTAAATGATTGGAAATACGTTATACCTATTGGAAATAATTAATACATTTAAATACTCGGTTACTAGATTACGTGTTAATATTTTATCCTCACAGCGAAAATTAATTTCTACCCGATAGAAATAATAATACCTTTTTATTCACGAAATAAAAATCCACAAATACACAAATGAAAAGTCTAAATTATGTTTGCTACCGAGAGTCACCCTAGTTTTCAGCAACTTAAATATTTAACTAAAAATGCAATATCTATATTTGACAATTTAATAGTTATATCGGTAGTTCAAAATACCGTAAATCACTTTGATCAATTTCTATCATGTCATTTGGTTAGCGAAACTTTCAATGTCCACACATAATTGAATCAGTAATTTTTACGTTTTCATGAGTTTTTGTTTTTACTTTTGAATTTCAATGAGTCGGTGTAATTAAAGGATTGTAAATAATTAACTTTGTTCCGTTAGTTCATTTGAATAGTTTTTGTAATCACAGTGGTTCCCAAACTTTGGCAAACCATTCCCCACATTTCAAAAGCACAAATTTTAACACACATCTGAAATATTCCTTAATTTCTATAATTATCTTCTTTCTCGTTCTTGTTTTAAAATTCCACGTAACAAACAACTGATTTTAACGTCTTCACCGACGAAATTTTTTTTTTTTTTTTTATGATCGTTCTTGGTTTGGGTACCTGTCGTATTTGTATATATTTTATCGATTTATGTTGGTTCAGAGAGATTAGTGTACCTTCTTTAATGAGTCTGTCGTGTAAACTTTAAGTAAAATCTACTTGTTTTTCCCAAGAATGTCTGTATTCTATGTCTAATGAAGTCACAAAGTAAATTTGATATCCTTTGGAGGCATAAATGTGGGAACTTGTTGACTTGTACTAACAATTATAATTTTGTTAATAATGTTTCGAAAGAATCCCACATGCGGTCTTAGCCTAGTGGATTATGGGGTAAACTACTGCCATAATCGACTCCTTCGATTCCTTCGAAGTTATGGACATAAATGGGAACAATTTTTTTTAAAGTCATCTGATATATGATAAAGTCAGTAGTTTTAGCCTAGTGGATTATGGGGTAAACTACTGCCATAATCGACTCCTTCGATTCCTTCGAAGTTATGGACATAAATGGGAACATTTTTTTTAAAGTCATCTGATATATGATAAAGTCAGTAGTTGTAGTATAAATTATTTAAGAAATATATTTGTACAGCGCCCTTGAGGTGATTTTTCACGAAAACTGCGCTGTATAAATTAGCCAAATATTATCATTATGTTATGGAAAAGGGGATTTCGAGCGTATAATAATAATGTTGCGTTAAAAAGCTGAGAAAAAGATTCCAGAGGTCACCTTACCAGAGTTTTTGCTTCTTCAAGTAGGTATCACACAACCAGATTATTTGCTTTGAAGTTACGAAAATTAGTAAGTGGAGATGGAGTTATAAGTTGTTATTACTTGTTACAATATTAATTATTACTCGCTGCGCATAAAATTCACACTCAGAAGATTATTGTAAGACACATTCACCACAATGTTTCCCTCATTAATTCTAATGCTGACGAATGAGTTCTATTAAATATGGATCTACCGGTGTAATTTAATCCCTTTTTATAATGTTTTCCCTCGTTTACGGAGTATACGATGACGCAATGAAAATGAAATTTATTTTATCCCCGTTTCAATAGCTTATCTTTTTCCACAGTAAATTTGGGAAATATAATCCCCGTTGAGTAATGGTTCTCACGCTCTCCGTGAAGAGAAGTTTTTCGAGATGGATATAATACAACAGAGACTGAATTATAATAGCATCTTTAACCCTCCAAAGCTAATTTGTTCGCTTTTGGTAACAACTCGCATGGTATCATAGAAATCTTACTGTCATGGAGAGAAATATTATCTAAACAGTGATTAGAGAAAACACCACGCTTTATGTTTCTGGAAGTTTACTACAGAAAAAAATAAATCCGCACTTAAATGAAACCAAAGGTTCCAAACTGTGATTTTTTAATTATTTTTATATGAAACCAAAAATTGAGGTGACAGTAAAGTTTGTGATACTTTTGTCTAGTAAAATGTGTGTTTTAAAAAAAAATCTTATCATTAATTTTAGTTACAAAGAACGTAAGATTAGCCATTTTTTAATGTTTGCATTAAAAAAATTTACATTTCTAAATACAGAAAAAAATAAATCCGCACTTAAATGAAACCAAAGGTTCCAAACTGTGAATTTTTTATTATTTTTATATGAAACGACAAAAATTGAGGTGACAGTAAAGTTTGTGTTACTTTTTTTCTAGTAAAATGTGTGTGTTTTTAAAAAAATCTTATCATTAATTTTAGTTACAAAAAACGTAAGATTAGCCATTTTTTAATGTTTGCATTAAAAAAAATTACATTTCTAAAATTATATTTTTATTTGTAATAATCAAATTTGAAAACGTATTTTATCACCGTTCCAAAACAGTGTTTTGTTTTCGGAGACGTTCAGAAATATTCCACTTATTTGGATTTTATCGCAAAACGGAAATACTCCTACTTTCTGTCAAAATATGGCAGAGGTCTGAGGAGTTAAGTTCGAGATTTTAATTGAGTTGAAATAGGATAACCCACAGAATTGTAATTGGTAACTCACAGCGGCCGAATTTTATTGTTTAATCAACCGAAATATTCTATCCCCGTTTACAGGTTTTAGAGCCTTTTTGTCAGTCTTAGCTTACTGAAATCACGAACAGGAGTGGTGTAATGTAGGTACATACGAATTTCACGAACCGGATTAATGTTCCGGTTTGTTACGGATGAATTAGGACAATTTTAATTGCGGAACCTTCAAACGTTCTCATTTATAGTTTCAAACGGTAATCTTTCCATTATGGAATATCCATATTAAATGCTGCCATCAACTGTATCCCTCTGGCTTCAAATGATTACCATGTTGGTATTTTAATCGTGAATTCGTTTCAATCGTTTTACATTCCTTAGCTATATCTTTTGCTCGAAGAAAACTTACTAATAAGAAATATTGTTCATTTATTAAAATCTGGTCAAATTATTCGTTTTCCTTTTAAACATGGAACTGGAGGCCTTTAACGATTTTATGATTCGACAAATTTCATTACAAACTATAAGTAATGTTATGACAAATACGGAACACGTGTTCTTTCAAATAATAATAGTTTCGCATCTCGTCCATTATACAGGGTTTTCCAACAAGAGGTATTCTTTTGAATAGCCCGCTATTTCGGTAGATGTTACTTTTGAAGCTGTCATTTTTTGACATTTGACAAGTAGAAACTACGCCATTAATAAAAATGGAACGATACACGCTTCAACAACGCATTGAAATTATAAAAATTCACTTGAGTGAATCAAATGCAAATCATCTTGAGTGATGAGGCCCATTTCCACCTTGGTGGCTTCGTCAACAAACAAAATTGACGCATTTGGGGCTCGGAAAACCCAAGAGTTATTGTTGAAAAGCCTTTCTATCCACAATGTGTGACTGTTTGGTGCGGTTTATGGTCCGGCGGAGTCATTGGACCTTACTTTTTCGAAAATGAGGCTGGAGCAACAGTTACGGTGAATGGATTGCGCTATCGAGAGATGATTAATGATTTTTTATGGCCGGAATTGGATAGAATTGAACTGGACAACGTTTACTTTCAACAAGACGGCGCTACGTGCCACACAAGCAACGAAACCATTGATCTTTTACGATTGAATATAAAAATAACACCTCTTATTGGAAAACCCTGTATTTATTCGGACAAGGGCATCTTGGCACGTGTTCAGATATATTCAGAATAAGTAATATATTTTTGAGAAACGATAATTTTTAACAGTATCTGATAAAAAGCCGTACCTACTCATTTTTCTCCGTGCACTATCTCCACTTTAGTTATTGTTATTACCAAAGCGGCTGATCGTGATTTTCTCTCTGTCCGAGAAGCTTCTTTTTACGGACGGACACATTCGCATTGATAAAAAGTAAATGCATAACATGTAGTGCATAATAGTTTTTTTTTATTTATATTTTATCTAAGCCCAAGACAGTTTTAAAACGGAATTTAAAAAGTCTTCAGCTTAAGTTAATTAATTATGTTTTGTTTGTTGGAAACGGTTGTTAAAGTTAAAATACTTGTAAATAATTGTAGGCAACAAATAATATTATGCCGATCTTATGATATTATTTGTGGAAGGAATATCCATAAATGTCGTACTTATTTTAATGTCTTATCTCCTCTGAACAACAGAATGTAATAATAATATTTGGCATCTGGCGAGTAAAACTCGTCACATTGTCATCTGTGACATTTCGCGTTGGTCTGCCATTTTAGAATTATTCACAGAAATTGTTGATAAATACCTTTAATTTAAGATAAGTCCTTTCGATAATAATTTTCACTAACTACAGATCAAACCGATTAACCAATGAAAACCTGCTGGTATTATTAGCAAGCGAACAACACCTTTAATTTTTTATCGCCGAAAACTTTTTCTTACCGTCCCCGCTTTATTACAAGGTCACGCTTTGGGTAGGTTTTTATTAATAGGGGTGAAATATTATTATTTCGTGTCGTAAGTAGGTGGAAAAATGTTTTAATCGTTAACTATGTCACTCTAAAAGCCACATGTTATTATTTCAAAACCACCCCATCGATTGCCTATAAATCTTAACCCATAAGGTTGACTTTTGTGCGTGCAGTTCGAATAGTTGCGAGGGGTTCTATGTGTTGTTTGTTTATTTGCTTGAATAAAATTGGGCAACTGGGACAGATAAACAGCCCAGATAGCGGAAGGTGCCGGTTACGAATTAAAGTTATAATTAAGAATTAATTGAAATTTAAGTATTTATCTCACCGAATGCTTCCAACTCAATAAATTGGTCGTTTACCTTCATATTTCAACGAAAGGTGCTCCAAAGAACTAGCTCATTGATCCGTTCGGAACCTTTGCACTGTCGTGAGTCGCGCCAAGTGCGTGTCCTACATTTGTACGCGGCACACGTTTGACATTTTCCTCATTAGAACAGATAGTTTTTACTATTTATTCACGCTCTGAGCTTGGAACAACTGTCGGGTTTTGGTTTTCCTCCCTCCGACAGCATAAGTATCTTCAAGGTTTAAGATAACTTCTAACAAAGACACTCCACACACCATACCCAAAGATAACATAGGCCCTGAGAGAAGCCTGAAATCTCCTACATGTAGTTATGATAGAACACGGTGAAAAATGAGTTGCTAACTTATTCAAAAATCTCTTAAAATTATTGATAATCCGGTTAAAAACGGGATTGCAGATCGTTTCCTGATAAACTTTTAGTAAATTCCTAATATATCGGAACACGTGTTCATGCACCCGTATTTGCCTTGATTATATGTTATGACGAAATGCGAAGATATTAGGATTTTTATGAATACGTGTTACGATGTAAAAACGTAGTTTTTCAGGAAACCTTTAATTCATTCGTTTGTTACGGCCTGCAATCCCATTTTCGTTTGTTTGAGACGATGTATGACTATGAATGAACAACCAGTGTGTGGCGAAACAGAGTTTTGTGGCGGTTTATCCTCTTTGCCTACCTCTTCGGTTAGTTATATTCAAGGTTTCACAATGCTGTGCAAATGCTGTCAGAAATTGCCTTTGGCCTACCAGTAATTGAACTGCTATAATCTAACAAGCCACCCGATTCCATGATTTATTACCACGCCGACAAAATGGTACAAACTTTTCCAGTATTTCCCAGCAAACACTCGTCCGGCAATAATAATTACACACGCAATAATCCAGTCAAACTGGCGCTTGCCATGTCATTACTGTACTTAGCAATAAAACATTTACACCACCAAGTCCTTTAAACTTCCTCCGTCTATGCTGTTCCCCTTTGTTGTTAAAGTTTATGACATAATCTAATTGATTTTATTGTGAAATAAAGTGGAGTTCATATTTTTATATATTTTTTGTGTAACGCATTCTTCCTTCTATATAGGTATTATATCAAATGCTTCGATAGGCATAATATTTTATTAATTTGTTCTAATTTACACAATTTTTATCACTGTTTTCAGTCTCCTGAAAAATATGCGATTTATTTCTTTCGCTATTTTTGCTTGGGACAATCGATTTATATACATATTTATTGTATTCTGTGAAGAATGCACTTACTCGTAATGTACCTACATGTCTTATGATGTCAACAATATTTATTAGTATTAACTTAACATTTTCTGATTCGCAACCCTTAATGTACGAACTGCAGATATTATAATAAACCTATTAAAAATTTTCTTGTTTATATTTAGACTCATTCAGGGGTGCTCTCCTTACTTAATTAATAATCTTCTTACCAAGTTATTAATAATAATAGGTATGGCGCCGTTTTTGTGAAAAATCACCTAAAGGTCGCTCCCACATTGGTATTTACATATTATTATATTATCAACCAGCCAACTTACTGCTGTGTTATTAAAATAATCGAACCTTGCTATATAATACATTAAAATCACAAAATAGAAACTATCATAAACACAAAGGATAACAAATTATTATAAGCATTAATTTCTCGCCTGAAATATCCATTCAAATTGAAAATATCTCCCGAGTAAAAATAATGCTTTTAATAATTTGTTATCCTTTGTGCTATGCATAAAAACCTTGTCTTATAAAAACATTATAAACACATAAAATTTGTACATTTTTCTCGAGGCAAAACCTATTAAAGTTTACATGTACCGGTCGGTGGCCGAGTTGACATCGCGCTTGGGTCCCACTCAGGCGTAGTGTGTTAAATTCCTCGGCTGGCTAAGTCCTCCATCACAACACAAGTAACATTTTTCAACTTACTGTGGTAGTAGTAGGAGATTTTTAAATATTGTCAGGTTATTCGTAACCCGGTAATGTTTGTCTTTCTTTTTAAAAAAAAATATATATATATATATAGTATAAACACAAAAATATGTTTAATATTGTGGATGAGGTGAAGTTTGTTCGTTATTATTTTATGTATATTGAACGTATTTCAATATAAAATAAATTTGAAGACACAAAAACTAACGTATCCTACTTATTTTCCAAAATCTTATTAAATTATCATCTCCCCGATAGCTTGTTTGGGAAAACTTCTGAAGATCTGAATTCCTACAACAAACTTTTCCTATATGTGGTCAAGTGCTAAAGTTCGCAGATTAAATTGCGGTTTTGATTCAAAAGTTTGATCAATCGACCTCGGTGCTAGAAGTTTCGTTTTGGGACACTTCGTATGTAATATCGGGTATTACAGTTATGCCCATTCCGAAACCAACGTAATTCCTATAATTCCAAATCATGTTAATCTCTGTTAAAAATCATGATTCAGATAATGACAGGGTATGCAAGTATGTGGGTTTTATATTCAGTTACCTAGGTGCTTTATTGTTCTGCACACACGCAAACTTATGTTAAAACAAAATTTGAAAGAATAATAATTTATCGATAGTATGTTTAAAGCTAAAGCCAATCAAATTACTGTCGTTGTTTAGTGAAGTTATTAACAATTTCCCGAATCCCAATGTTGACGAAGGTTCCGTCACTCGTCAAACGGTTAATACCACTCAGGGGGTTAAATGTTTACCGCCCCCAATCAAACACCTCCCACTCACTTACCTGTCATTCTCAAATTACGTTTTGAACTAATCTCTCTATCCCGAAAGCATTTTCAGGTACCTGTAGGGTCTATATAGGTATATTATACATTTAAACACAAATAGATAGGTACTATACGCGGTGTCCGAAGGTAAAGTGCACAAACTTCCGAAAGTAATTCGGCGTGATGTAGAAGTAAAAAAGATGAAAAACTTTTTTCAAAATTCCATTGTTTATTTTCCATTAAAAAATGTACTATTTTATCAGAAAACCTCCTTAAAAGCAGAGGCGGCTCAAGGAATCCAGTCGTGGTAGGTCATTTGAAAAAAAATGTGTTACTACTCGTAATCTTTATTTGATATTGTGAAAAATGCCCACATATTATTATCTATATTAAATTTTTAATAAGTCCAATCCAATAAGTAAATTGGAAATAAATACACAATCCATGTACTTACGGCAAATTATTTTTAAGATATTAAGTTTTAATGTAGTTGGGCACAATATTAAAGTAAATAAAATAAGAGTTTTAAGAGAGAATTCTAAAAACATATATAAATTCTTTCCCGAACTATCCAATTGAAAAACAACCATTGTTCCACACACTACAAGCATGTATACTGAAAAACCGACTTTTGTTTATGTCACCGACATTTGTTTATGTCACCATCTCTGTAAAACATATAATATTCATCGTGTTGTCTCCTCCATGGTCATGACCTAAGCGTCCCTAAGCTTTCTTCGGTACCTAACTTTTACTTCGACGAAAAATATAGTGCCATCTCGTTTATTCTATGGCGCGCATAGGGACAGAAGATGCCAAAGTGGACATTCTTTAAATTGACCCTGCGAATCGTGTGGACTTGAGAATGAAAGCTTCTATTAGAGACAACAGATGTCAACTAATCGACACTCGCCGCCGCCGCTGTTTCGCGTTACATTTTAAATAAATTAAGAATAAGGCCAGTTGTTTTTATGATTATTATTGTTGTCTTAAAATTTCTCACACACCAATTGACCCAAGGGAAGAACCGCCACTGCTTAAAACGTCGGAATTTCTAAAAAAAAAGGGTTTATTTTTTTTACTTCTATTAATCAAGTTAGTGCACCTTACCCCCAGACAATATAAATAATTAAAACTTTTATGGATAATTTAAAACGAAGATCACCTTCTTCAGTTCGCAGAAGCGTACACATTTTCTATTTCTATTGTTTTCCGACATAATTTTTCATGGAATTCGTATGTTATTTATTCCATAAACATATTCATACACAATTTTTCCCTTCCAGTTCGATTATTCTAAGTATTTTCTCACGCGATAAAATTCCGGAGTTTATGTATGCTGCGCATGCCCATCTCCTGTGTATATTTCGTACTCTATTTTGAATTTCAGAACAATGTTTCTCTTGGCAATATCTAACAAGATGTATGTTATAAATACACATCAATTTTGATTGAGAATAATGATACATAGCAGATGCGTTCCTAATATTTCAGCATGGCCATTATTTTAATATGTGATGTTAACATAAGAGTTTCTCAATATTATTTATGTACATATTTGTTAATATTTAATGCACGTTTACATAATTCACTGTGAATTATGGATGCTTACACTAGAATTGTGATTCATCAATGCTGGATTCCGTAAATATCAAAATGACCGCCGTTTACAGTTCTCTATGCGTGCTAAGAAAGAAAATCGTAACATGTTACTTAAATATTGATATTTGTTGTACAAACCAGGAATCTGTTGACTGTAGGGTAATATTGACCCGTATCTGAACGGGTACACTCGCTAGGTGCTATATTGACTCTAGGCAGAGGTAGAAGCTGTCTATATAATAAGGCGATTACTGGCCATTGCTTGAGAGATTTTTGTCGACTATTAAGACGAACGGCTGCGGCCTTTTTCGTGCAAAACTTAAATTTTGATTTGAGGCCAAAATAACCAACCAAACTACATAATTATTTTTAAATCAAAAGTATAGCAAATATCTAGTACGGAGATGTGCTATTTAATTTATTTGTAAATTATTAACGCCTTTTTAGGGGCTTTTCATATGAATAGTAAAAATTATATATTAATACAGTACACATTTATTATGCATAACTAAACGTGTAAAGAAGTGTGAACATAAAGGTAGTCGTCTAACAGAATTCACCTCGCTTCCTTCACACGACGTACTTTGCGTGCAACGCTAAAATATTCATGGCATTACGTACCCAGAAATAGCGCAACTATTGGTCAAAACACGTGCTCAAACATTAAAGTTAACGTAGTAGCACTGTGCTAATTAAGCGCAAATATAGTAATATTATGTTAATTAGTACTATCACCAATACCCATAGACAATAATATTATAATCAACTAAGCCGCGTCAATATGCATATTATATATAATTAAAAATCACTCCGTCTGTTTCACGCATGATGAACTTTATTTTGTAAACGACAGATGTATTTAAATCCATCGTCTAAATACAACGGATACGAAAAACGTCTAAAACATGAACATCCCACTCCGAAACTTTTCTCAAACAACTTGATTACAACTCGCGGTGTGCGAGTATTATTCAAGAAAATTAAACACTAGGCATTATGCCTTCGCTCACAACCTTTGAAATTGTTTGTTAATTCTTCTGTCATTCATAATTTTCATTTAAAGCTCCCATCCCACATTATTTTCTTTTAAAAAATACGACGTGCCTGGTATAGAGATTAATGGAAAAGGTTTTCAGAATCCTTTCTCTACGTATTTTTGGATCAAATAATGTTTTTTTTTCTAGATGATTGTAAATTATGTAAGTACGTATATTTTCTTCGAAATTCGGCTACAAGCGAATCCTGTGAATATTGGCTTCTAATACTTGCGGAGTCTGTGAACCCGGCTTATGTCAAGTTTGACGTGGCCTGCCTCGACTTTTTCTACGATAATTTCGCATCGTAAGTTTGCGTCGCTTTTCTCTTGTACTAAACCATCTTTTTGATAGTTTATAAAATTGCGCCATTTTTTGTGATTATTGATTGTAGTTTTAAGCTTTTCTGTTATGTATTCAATAATATTATAATTCAATTTATGAAAAGACAGTTTTTTATTTAAGTTTTGCTGTTATTTTAAATTGAAAAATAATATTATTGAATACAAAAAATAAAATTTAAATTGAGTTAAAAAAAATACATAAATTTTAGTACATAGATGGATGTAATTATTTATATCAAATATAATCTTTATTCTTATGTGGAAGAATCTTTATTCTCTATATTGGCTCAAGCCTAATGTTTTATGTTATATCCGAACGTATTGCAAGTTAATGATATAAATTATTTGTATGATATACTCTTGAGCGTTCGATGGCTAGTAGATACTACTAGGTACTTGCTTTTGGTTTTCTTATTTAATTTATAAAATACGCGGTAATTAATTAAGACATTTACAGAGGATTGATACATTAAGTCACCACACTAAACGGCTACTTGTTTCACGATGAACAATAGAATATAGTTATTTTGCATAATGGGTAAACATATATGGATTAAAGATAAACTTTATAAAATAAACATAATAGTTACGATAGTAAATAAAATTGTTAATTTAGCACATACGCTTGTAAAGTTCGTACAGGTGATTTATCACAAAAACGACACTCAATTATATTTTATACATTTATTACTATTCGATATTATAAAATGTTTTCTGAATGTCAATAATAATTTTTCTTTTTGCTTGTTTCAGGTAAGTACTCCACTCGTTTAGAAGTTTCCACCAGACAAGAATAGGAATCCCGAGGTTGTATGTAGATATTTTGTATTCTTGTAATCGTTTGTAATATCTAGTATTCTTTTCGATAACGTTCCATTCTGCTACGGTGTGCAATATTTAATTATTTTGAAGTATGTCGGTGACAACAACCGTACATACGATATGGGTATCAAATTACGCGTCTCGACCTACACAACCCTAACGGCTCGGTGAAAAAATGATCAGTAAGCTCCTTGGCACATTTTTAACTTTAAATATCCATTTCTTTCTAAACATACATATATTTTAATACATTTGTGGTCACACACTCATTGTTTCATTCATATGCAAACATACATATTACATTTATAAACATTTTTTTATTTAAAAGTTTTTAAATTTTGCGTGTTAATTGAGCAATGCTTTTTCCAAAATAAAACTCCCTGGGATTTTTCAAGAGTGTCGCTGACAAAAACCGTACATACGATATGGGTATCAAATTACGCGTCTCGACCTACACAACCCGAACGGCTCGGTGAAAGAATGATCAGTAAGCTCCTTAGCACATTTTTTTATTGAAATATCAATTTTTTTCTTTAATTTTGCTTTCCCACACTCCTAGCTTCATTCACATTCAAACACTACACCACGCACCACATTTTTACCCATTAGTTGCCTGCAACGGGCAAAAAGCTAGTATTTAATTAAAATATGCAGTGCATTTCTGCATGAATACCCTATACAGAATCACGTGACTACAGAGTCTTGTCCACATATATCAGACCTGCTACCCGACCTCACTACCAATTCTTGTCCATAACACGCAGCCTCAAGGCATACTTCTGGCCTAGCCGCTGTGGACTCTAGGGCATAAATAATTCAGGCAGACATTAGCGAAACACGGGAGCACCCCTCTCTATTCAGGAATATTCTAAACGCCGAGATTATTATTTACTCTCGTAGTGTGAAGACCACCCCCAACGGCCGCCCCCGCCCGCTTGAGCCGGGATCCATTCAATATTTCACCCCCCAACACCCCCTATTCAGAACTCAGGAAATTAAATGTATTGAAGGTGGAAAACGTTTAGCCTGTGCATACATGAGATCATAAACGTAACTTACATTTTTAGATTGATAAATATCTCCCTTGCAGTCACTAGTAGGAGTTATCAACGCTCACGTTGCATGAACAATGTTGGCCAATCCAAATGAAGCCATGTCTATCTTGTACATATCTACCATGCTATGTTTATAGAGTAAGCCAATATATATTTTTTTTCATTATTTCCATCTACGGATCAGACCAAATACTTTATTACAATACATACTCAATTTGATGGCAGCGTATCTATCATTACATTATTGTCTTTTTTAATTAATATTCATTGCCGTCACAGTTGATTGAATATTTACTTAGTAGAATTAATTTATTTGTAATTATCAATGAGGTATATAGAAAGAGTAAGTTTTTGGGTTAGAAGTATGGGCCACGCATATCCGATCATTGTCCGATGTGAAATATCACAGGCATCGGTCTCCGGCGGTAACTTCAAAATGCCGACATGCACACTGAGATATTGTACAAGTCTTGCTGGAAAATATAGGGGAAGCAATGGTTTAACCTTTCAGCGGTATGTAGGGTTTTACCATAATCATTAGTCGTGTAAATGCACTTATTAATATTAAAAACTCGCTGTCTGAAGGATTCGGGCGACATCGACAGCCACCACACTTTCCTTCCTACTTCCCGCATGGGAACCAAATTTCACGCTGTCAAGGAATGTTGACTCTATTTATATATAACTCAGTGGTAATTAATTATTAATGTTGCTACTATTTACTGTTAATTATGAATTATTAATATGGTCTATCGAAAATACGTTATTTGTATTTTCCTGAACTTCAAATATAATTTAATGAACGTGCATGTTATTTTACCTAAATTAATCGTGGTATCTTTAATTAATTAATCACACATCCATTGACGTGAACACATCGGTGACGGAAAGTAAACAGTTATGATTGCGATAGTTCTGTATGTCTTACAAAGTTCAATTTATTGATTTCACGGTGCAAATGATATATAAAAAAATGTGTCTCCTACTGGCACCGAACATGCCAGTCACAAAACGCTTTATCGTGCAATAAGTAATAAGACTGAACTTTAAAATATTTAAAAGTTTTGTTTCATAGCGAAGGGTACCAAGGCGATGCACCTCATCATGTCATTTCCCATCCTTATACTGTTTTAGTGATATTCTGAATAGGTTTTTACTTGAATAATGCCAATAAATGTTAACGTAAAGTAAATAGTTTTGTCCTTAAATAAAATCCTTTTGTCCATAATAACTCGTATTTCAAGAAAGACATACAAATACAATATTGGATTGAATCACGGATACAATATTGTATTTGTATGCCTTTCTTGAAAGAATTGAGTTTGAATACGGACAATGTATTCATATTAATATTGCTTATGTACGGGAACAAACAAATAATTCGTCAATAATAATAATTATTTTAAAGATGAGGTTACCAAAGTGGTCTATATGGACCCCCAGGGGTCGATATCGGCATGCTGGGGGTCTATGTCAGCGAGAAAAAAATTTGGGGGTCCACGGATTCAAATGGGATTACATACGAGCGGACCCCCATTTACCTCAAGTCAACATTTAGAAGTTCCGTAAATGACACAATAGACCTAACACAAATGACTGAGAAATTACTTATTTGATATTTGTATTTTTATATTTCGTAAAGTGTTTAATTGAGGTATATAAATAGAGTCTACGTTCCTTTTCTCGTCAGAATTAATATATTCAAGCAAAACATTGGACATTGGAAGCTGCGAATTTTCCTAGTTCCCCAACTTGTTTTTGAAAAACCTCCAGGGTAATAATGACGTTCAACATTTAAATGCACTTTACACAGACTTCAAAACTAAGTTTGAGGACATTTTGACTATGGAAATGCAATGTTGAAGAATCCGGTATCATGTGACAAGAAGAACTGACCGGAATAAGCACTGACAAAGAACTTAAGGGACAGTTCTGTAGGGCTAGCTACAAAAAGAAATTCCCGATGCTTATCCTGCTTCATTTTCATTTGGTGTAATACCTCACAAGGGTGCCCCTGTCTGAACAATGTATAGTATAGACAGAGCAACTATACCGCCACCCGGTTGTTGAGCAGGCAAGGGAAGGGAATATTTTTACTAAAAAAATAAATGATTATCACATGAGACGTTAATAGTTTTAAGAAAATTCAATATTCGGCAGGCAGGGGGTCTACGCAAACAAAAAAAATTGGCAAGTGGTCTACGGGGCAAAAAAGTTTGGGAACCTCTGTTTTAAAGCATAACTTGAAAATAGTATATTTTCATAAAATTTAAATTTACGCCATCTATAAACGCATAGATTTAAACGTAAGTTACGTTTACCCTTAAATATTACTTAAAGGGCGATAACAAAGCTTGAATACGAACTAGTGGTAATACATATATTTTTTAATTTAAAATCAATCAAATTTAATAATGTTAAGTGTCATTAAGGTTCCGTAGTTCCGATCAAATAGAAAATTACTTGAAGATGGTTAGAAAGGGAGATATGTAATTCGAATGTTTACAGGGAGGCGCGCTAATATATAAAAAAACTACTATAATTAACCATTTCATACCGCACTTTTAGTTCCACATAATATATAAACCATAATTTTCAACATGATAACTTAAACAATTAATAAATATTTTTTTTCTAATTTGATATTTATTATTTTTAGATCTCAAAGGGTTATTTTTATTAGTAAGGAAAAAAAACCTACCGCACATACAATTGTTTAATTTAAAAATATATTCATTTACAGTGTATAAATAATAAATCACATGAAGAAAACATTAAACAAAATTTATCTGTCGACACATGTCTGAAGTAGCATTTAAAGAAACACTGTGGATTTTTTCATACCTATAACATGTTAAATGACAGAACAACGGAGCAAACTTTGTGCTTTTTTCCTACTAAAATAAATGTCTTTTATTTACTTCTTCAACTCTGCTAATGAATAGAGATTATCTTTAAAAATAACACATTTTTTAAAAGCTTAAAACTTCAAGGAAAGTATGTAATAATACGTCGGTTGAAATTCGGAATGCGAAACTTAAGTTCTGCAAGTATTAATTGTTATTGTTGTGACAGCTATTTAGGTAAGGCCATTATCAAATTGTGGTTATGCCACAAATGTGGTTAAGTCACTTGTTACGTAAGAAGTTATAAGTCATACGTCTAAGTGATAAGTTGTAAAGCGCTCTTGAGGTAATTTTCTCTCGAAAACGGCGCTATCGAAATCATCCAAACATTATTATGGACCCTTTTTTATTTGTTTAATCATAAAAATAAGCAAAAAAAATCTTGCGCATTAACGGTACACGGTAATAAAAGATCCTGTTAAAAAAGTGATAGCAGCCGATTTCCTGATAAAATCTTAGTCATTTAAAATATAGCGAGAACACGCGCTCTCTTCCTAATAAATATCACGATGAAATGCGTCAATATCAATATAATATTTGTATGAACACGTGTCCCCGTCCTTATAAAACATTCGCTTTCGACTGATACTTTGTTAGGATCAATTCAATTCATTCGTTATAGGCCTGCAATCCCATTTTTTAACAGGAAAACGAATATTTTGACGAGATTTGTAATAAAATAACAGTATTTCGTATCAGTAAGTTTTCTCCGTGTGGGATGTGAAAAGGTTCATATTTATGTGATCAACTGTCACGAGTAAAGATTTCAATCAGGCAGCCTACCAGGACAACTCCATTATGTCGATAATATGGTGGCATAAAATGAATTGATAATATGAAAATTGATAAGGTTAGTAATTATGTGTGCCTAATTTAATTCATTGGCTTATTGGAGCATAGGTAACTCTAAATATTAATTGGATCCTCAAATCGCATATTGTGCGGTCCCAAAACCACTTGAACTCAGGCCAGGACACAGAATGAAACCGGCCTCTTATTCCTGTAAAATTATAGAAAAACGATCTGGAATAAAACGTTCATTTCCACTATGCAGTACGAAACACACGATCAAGTCAGCTATTTCACATCCCACACTCAAAAACTAACTACACACATTTATTTTTTCGGAAGGACGTGCACTTAATACAATGTGACCGTTTCCTTTTCTGATTTTTCTGTTTCAGATTTTCGTTTAGAAACCACTAATATTGTCTTCAATATTTTAATATTACAATTTGAGGTTTTACTCAATAAAGTTATTCCGAAAAATAAATATTCATTCTAGACTTGCAGAAAAGTCAACAGATGTCGCACATTAAAAATAAAATAATAAGATAGGTTTATCTAAAAAGACGCTGTCTCGATTGCATTTAGTTCGGGTTGAATCTTGCGATCATACATGAAGATAGTTGCCAGTAAAAATGTGCGGTGAAAAAATGAAGACAATGTTGGTAGTTCTTATTCGAAGTATGATACAGTTAAAAGTGACCGAGGGGAATAGGGTCCCATTAGCTCAGTCGGTAGAGCACTGTCCCGGAAAGACAAGGGTCCTGGGTTCGAGTCCCAGATGTGACCGTTTCCTTTTCTGATTTTTCTGTTTCAGATTTTCGTTTAGAAATCACTAATATTGTCTTCAATATTTTAATATTACAATTTGAGGTTTTACTCAATAAAGTTATTCCGAAAAATAAATAAAAAAAACAATAATATCTTTTCAGACACTAATATTTTCATTCGTCACCGGATCAATTTTAAGGGCGGGTTGTTTCGGAGAGTTTGAACAATTCATCAAATTTCAACGTTCATTTTTGGGTTCTGTGAAAGTCCTATTCAAGTTCTGTTATTATATTATTGTAGGCTAGTTGCTTGACAAAACTGAAATAAAAACAGAACTTGAAAAAATCTTTCACAGAACTTGAAAATGAACGTTGAAATTTGATGAATTGGTAAAATTCTCCGAAACAACCCATCCTAAGCCTATATTGGAAAAAATTGAATCTAATTATTACGAACCTTCTACCCCTGTTGTATGTAAGATATTTAGGTTATTTTCTTTTCATTATGATGTTTTTCTTTCTTTATTTTAATTATCTTTACACATTATTATGGTATGTCTGGAGCCAGTGAGACTATGGCATCCCCCAATCGGGGGATGTTGTGAGGCTGAAGGTAAGTGGGGAAGGGAAAGAGGAAGGTGGGGAAGTACCTGGCTATTCAGATCTAGTCACTAAACACGGCTAAAGCCATTTGGAGCAACGTTTCAATTCTGTATGGTGGTCTTACACCAGGGCGATACTGGTAGTAGGAGCTTCCACTCTGGAACGTGCCGCAAATATACTATATATTATTTTAATTAATTAATTGTGAAATAACTCAAATTAATCAAATAAAATTTATTTGCGCACGCCGGGTTCGAACCCGCGACCTTCGGAATGGCAGTCCAACGCGTTACCACTGGACTATGCCGGCCGTCGTATTATTTTTATCCGTTTTTTTTTTTAATTTCTGTCAACTCTACTATACTCGTATGTTTATGTTTTTCTTGAGTTATTTACATTTTTCTGCAAATTTTTTCTTTATATAATATAACTTATGAAACTTTACTGGTTCACGCAACCATGTAACATGTGATTATTTCACAAAATATGTTCAACTATTTGTTTCCTTAATAAACTAATATATCTAAAATAAAATAAAATATCTAAAATAAAATAAATATGATGCCGATTTGTGTCTTGGCCTGGGTTGAAGTGATTTTGTTGAGCCCCGGTAAAACCTGAAGCCCCTAGATTTTGTAATAGTTGATGATTTTGAGATGACGTAAATGAAACGATGAAATCTATGCGATAATTCGATTTGTTTTATCACGCAAGAATGATCGAGTAATTATACATTCATGTTTAATTTCCATGAATTATTAATGAGACTGGATTCGATTTGAGGCGTAGTTCAATAATAATTATAGTATACAAGGAAGAAAAGGGCTTGTCACATCTTCTTGAGAATATTTTCTAAGAGTGAAAGTTTAATAATTCAATATAACTCTGACATTGCTCCTTTTACATTATTTTCATGTTTTCTATTTATAACTTCGTCCTGTCTTTCTAGGATATATATAATAACCCATTATTCGTCCTCCCACTCGCTCTATATTTCCTAATAACCTAAACCTCCTAGTTTAATAAGTAATACGAAAATATAATAAGACTAATTGTGTAACACATAATTAACGATTTTTTATTGATATTTTACTATAGAAATGTTACCGTTTTTAATGGAAAACCACAGACATAGGAATTAATAGACGAGAAGATAATGGCGAGGGGTAAAATCAACTGTTGAAGGAACGAAGGGGGTTAAGCTGACTGTGATTCGTCAATAAATCAATCTGACAGTAAATAGGCATCTCGCATTATAATATCACCATTTAGTTCTTAAAAGTAAAATCTGCTTTTGAATGAATAGACATTTCTACATGGGAGCGCAAATTACTCGCCACGTTATGAACTAATTTGCGAAGTCCAAATTCGGCAAAGTAAGGCAGCTTCTATTTCCAGAGTCGTAGTTAGTTTCAGAGTATTTAGTTAAGACACTTTTACAAATGTCTCATAATTTACTTACCCCAGTAAACAACGAAGAGCACACTTGAGAATCGCTACATTGTGATGTGATAGTATATGTTTCTAAAACTGATCCATATAATGCGGTGTGAATAAGCTTAAAATAAAGTAAAATAATGCTTACTTATGGAATGTAATACGACAATTGGGTTTATTCTCTTTTTCACATCTATTTTAACAAGTTTTCATATCACAAGTCAACATTTTGCCGTGTTATTTCGTAAAATGAACCGATGATGCCTCGACCACAGTTCGCACAAGAATGATGACGTCACGTTTTCAAATTTCACTTGAGGCCATATGCGAGCCCAGCCGGCTCAATGGAACCGGTATGGGGAGTGGGGATAATACGCTTTTAATCACTTAGGGCAGGTCTACTAATATTCATATGTCTATGTGGAAAACAATGGAGCTCGAGCTAAACAAGACTCATAGTGTGCATATTTTAATGACTGTTCAGTGAATTCAAACAAGATCCTTATGTATTTGCCGCTAGAAGCGCTGCTTGTTGGCTGGCCCTCTAAACAGGTGCCATAGATACTGACATTGTTATTGTGTATTTATTTCGGAATGTAAAAAACACGTAAAAAATGTTTTTTCGGACAAAAATATACATATATTTTAAATTTATATGTAAGTATATAGAAGACAAAAATATGTTATTAATAATATATATTATTATTAATAAACTATGAAAGGATCTACAGAACCTATGGAATAGTATCCTTTTACAAGTGGGCTGCAAAGCCGAAACCACCATAAAGACAGAACGTCTGTAACGCGAAACAAATTAAATAAATTATGGGATTCTCAACAAAATGCATTCCACTATAGTTTCAGAAAACAGCGAACAATCCCCTTTCTTCTTCTCTACACTTCAATTTTAATTTGCATAAATTACTATCGACTCCATCGACTGTTACAGGATTCGTTTCAAACAGATCTTGTTCTAGTATATATGGTGAACAACACTCTTTACATTACAATATGCAAATAGTTAAATGTTCTTCGCACAATTTTCTCTCTCCTAGTGAAATATTATGCTCTTGTGTTTGCAAAATATTAATTTTCAGAGTATTCCGTGTGAATCTTTGTTTGGAAAGTATTACTCATAAAGCTTGCATTGGTTCTTTGTTCATTAGTAATTATTTGAGTTTCACAAAGGTTCAGCAAAACTTCTGTATTTCTGTTCTTTCTTTTTGCTTAGATTTCATGATTTTCTATTTGGACCTTGCTAAATGTAGATAACGTAATAATAATCCTCTTGTTTTTTCTTTGTGAGCATGATTACTTTCTGTGATATTTTAAGTTCATAGACACTTCTCTCCCAATTCTCTTCACAATGTAAGAAATATGTGGTACATATTCAATATTATTTGGGAAACAAAACTATTTTAGGTTTCTATATGTATTTATTAATTCATTTAAGCCCGTCGAGCTTTTAAGAGGAAGCTACAAGCCAAAAATGTGTATATTCTTGGTATACCTTATATTGTATGTAATAGGCATTAAAATTCTAAAAACGTTCGATTTCAAGCACAAAACTGGTTTTTATTTATTTTGTAAATAATTTTATAACAAAGCAAAAAAGTTAATCAAGTGAAACTGTCGCAGATAATCTTAGCTATAGTACTGTATTTTTTAAAAGTTATTTCCTTTATGCGTTCACACATTTCTATTGAAAAAAAAAATTAATAGCTTACATTTATATTTTTCATTGAGTAATTTATTTTTTTATTTGAATTCTACTCAAGTGAAACGATAGGAAAACTTTCAATACATTTAAAGCATATTTTTGGTATTTATAATGTACACCAATTCGTTATAAAGATCAATCAAAATAGTGATTTGGCATTAAGCTTCGTAAATAAAACAAGTAAAAATGCACGCTTTGCTTCAAAGGTTAAATTCGTAGTAGTAAGATATAGTTAACATGATTAATATGTAGGCGATAAATGATAGCCATATTAAAAGCTCCGTTGTGTGCAGTGACTATACTTTTGTTAGATATTATGGTATGCATTGTTGTCTTTGTTTCGGTAGCGTTTGATATTTATTATGAATTGGATATTCATTATGAATCGGATATTCATTTTGAATTGGATATTCATTATGAATTGGATTTTTATTATGAATTGGATATTCATTATGAATTGGATATTCATTATGAATCGGATATTCATTATGAATCGGATATTCATTATTAATTGGATATTCATTATGAATCGGATATTTATTATGAATCGGTTATTCATTATGAATTGGATATTCATTATGAATTGGATATTCATTATGAATTGGATATTCATTATGCATTTGATATTCATTGAAAAAATCGTGGAAAATCGCATACAAAATGTTGGAAAAAATTCTTTAGGTATTCATAACTTTAATAAAACAACATTTTTTTTATTTGACATGCAAAGAATTAGAAAAGACGGTCTCTAGACTTCTTTTGTTATTTTATGGATGACAGCAAATTAATGTTTTCTCTCGGTAAACTGGCTGACTTGCGATCATTCATGATCTTGCCTCTCGAAAGCTTTCAAAATAAATATTAGCTTTTATTTCGTCAGTCGCATTTAATCATATCATAACAGTGGTAATTGGATAAAAAGAACTTAACTTTTACGCGGCTCGCTGGGCTTCCGGCGAAGCATTCCTGACACATTTCCCCCCACATTCCCCTCACTTTCCCCCCCACATTCCCCTCACTTTCCCCCGTATTTCGCACTGTTTTTCCTCGTTTTCACTTAAAATTATTTTCATATCCAACGCGGCCGGATTCGGGAGAGGGACCCTCGGGGTGAGTTGGTGAACAACCGTCGGCTCTCGAGACTGACAGCTCCTTTGAAATTTTTCATTCCGTTTTATTCTAGTTTTCCAAGTTAGAACAACACCCTTATTTTCTCAGCGTAGTGTAAACACTGAACTCTGAAGATTGTCAACCGTTGGTACTCGTTCATCTGCTACGAACATAACACAGTAATTTAATACTATATTTAGTTCAATAAGACAAGTTCTTGGAACATATTCAATTTTCCGAACTTCCTATTTCCCACAAGTTGACAAACAGCATGATGGGTATCATAGAATGAAAAATGGCAGGATTCAATATGGTGATTTCACAGACTTAGACTGACATTGACGCAGACGCAAATCATCACGGAATTCGACTGCACAAGGACAGGGCAATAAGTTCTTAATTTTCTTGTATTTCTTCCCGTTTGTTCCACCTAAAATCCGCATGATCTTAACCCAGAAATATTTCCTCGCTTTAATGACTTTAATTGCGGACGGGTTGTTTCAGAGAATTTAAACAATTCATCAAATTTCACAGTTAGGACCGGTTGTTTCAGAGAATTTGAACAATTCTTCATATTTCAAAGTTAATTTTCAAGTTCTGTGAAAGATTTTTCAAGTTCTGTTATTATTTCAGTTATGTCAAGCAATTAACCTATTATGATATAATATCAGAACTTAAAAAGGTCTTTCACAGAACCCTAAAATGAACGTTGAAATTCGATAAATTGTTAAGTTATGTGAAACAACACATCCTTAATTTTGAAGGACTGTGAAATTTCTATTATTATTTCAGTTCCATGAAGCAACTTGTCCATGTTGATATAATAACAGAACTTCAATAGGACTTGCACGGAAAATAACTTTGAAATTTGATGTATTGTTCAAATTCTCTGAAAAAACCATTCCTTAGTGGCTTGACATTATATTTAAATAATGCAATACTACGTTTTAACCACTTCAACATGAAAACGTGGCGAGATGTACCTACCTGTGATATGTTTAAAACTCAAAATGTTTTATTTGATCATTATTTTATTCTGAAGTAACATAATGTTTTAACAGCATACAATCTAGTCTTGATAGTAATCTACTCCCCAAGACCGATTTGAGCAATTGAGAAAAAAGTAGAAAAAGTTCAGGAGAATTTTGTTATCAGTTGACCACACTTTCCTTTTGAGTGTTTGCATCCAAGACGTTTCTTCCATTGGATTATATACATAACTCCAGTTCGTCCATAGGCACATCTAATCCTTCGCCAAAGGATTTGTAATCGAAAGAGAGTATAAACAGGAATGCTCTAATTTAACGTGTTGTTAATGAAACATTTCTTTACGTCTTACTGGGAATATTCTCGAATACCTGCGGAAACGATGTGAAATTCAATTAGTCTTTTACGGTGTTGGATTAGTGTGACTAAGGCATTGAGACAATTAATTCCTTCATTATTTGTGTTTGTTTACATTTAATTGAATTTCGTTTTATCAAGGCCTGCTTTATCCCACCTAGCCTTTTATTCGTCTCGTGGTCGAATTTGTTTGATGATTTAATTAATTCGATGTACAGTATACTCGATTTGTCGTGATGGGCGTTGAAAAATAACCCTGAATGAATGATTTTTTTATGAATGAAATGTATTAAAAAAATTTAGACACCCCTGACAAGCAATAATACTAATATTTGTAAATTTACGCAGGAATATGTGACACACTGACACATTTAACGCAACGTTTAACATTTAAAAAGACTCCCGAATCTTTATTTGCTTTTACGTAATTACTCTTAATTGACTTTAGTACATACCTACATATACCGTCTTCGAAACCGGTTCCCGGTTTTTATCTGATTCCGTCGGTTTCTGAATTCTATTATAATGTTGATAATTTTTTGTGACATGCATAATAACATAACGTTGTATTATTTCAATAATTTGTCGGTTTCCACGACATTCGTTCCGCTTTTGCTGTCATTGTGTCAAAATATATTGTGTGTTTACTTTTACTACCTTTCCATTTTTAAAACATAGTGTCTGGCGTGTCACAATAAATCACCGGGGCCCAAATACATTGCGTACTTTGCTAAACTGTTTACTTTCGTTCATAAATGCGTAAGAAAATATGAAATTTACCAGACCTGTCGTGGGTATAATCTAATAGTCCTGCACATGAAAGATATATTTTTTTTATTAAAACCTCAATGTGATACCTTTAAAGTTATTGTTTTAAGACCAATCTAACGCAAAGTTCATCATCACAACTCCCGAAATTAGCAGCGTCTAATTAAGAACGTTTCTATTAAGACTCGAAGTCAAGTACGTAAACCTCCGCGCTACTTAAGGCGAAGCTTAATGCTAAATCACTATTTTCGATTAATCTTAATAACAAATTGGTTTACATTATGAATACCAAAAAATATGCTTTAGATAACATCAGCTTTTTCTATGGTTTCCCTTGAGTAGAATTGAAATAAAAAATTTAATTACTCAATAAAAAAATTAAAAATACAATATTATAGCTAAGATTATCTGTGACAGTTTCCCTTGATTACCTTTTTTTGCTTTCTTATAAAATTTTTTACAAAATAAATTAAAACCACTTTTGTGCGTGAAATCAAGCGTTTCTAGACTCCGTTTGCCAAGCTATTTTAATGGCTATTCCTAATATTCACGACGATATAAGGCATATTAAGAATATACACATTGTTCGCTTGTAGCTTCCTCTTAAAAATTCACTAAAACATTAGCTAGTATCATTTGCATTGCATGTCTGGCGGTTAGGTCATTTAGCTACCTAAAGAACTCAAATTCGACTCTCACATAGAGCACTGTCTTATTTTGTTTTCGATAAAAGTTATGCTAATTTGAAATGTTTATTAACTTGTCTACTAAGTCATTATTTTTAAAGTCCGGTCGATTACTCACATGAAATCAGTCAGCGTCGTTTTTAACGATTTTATCATGAGGTGGTATTTCATCAAAATTGTGCTATTAATATTTGTCATGTGTTTTTCACTGTATATAAGTCTTAATGACTGGGAATGTAATGTACGTATACTTAAATTTTAAATTGGCCTTAATTTTTACGGTATCACAATGAATTTTAAATTAAGTAGCACTTGAACAATGCGTTACAATTACACGGTATAATTATTTATTCAAATTAAATGCGCGCTTCGTACCCACCTATTTTTCCGGATGATTTAATTGCAAGCTTTTAGCCCGAAGCATGTCCGCTCAATGTGGCCTTTTAGTACGTGTACGGGAAAAAACACGTTGTAACCGAAGTGCTTTTTGGACCTATGAATTGGTACCATTAAAGTGCCTCTTGCGCACCGTAGTACGGAATATTAAAGCAAAATTTATATAAAATCTGTAAAGCGAGATTTCAACAAGGAGACCATTTTGAACTGAGCTGTTATCCTTCACTCAATTTTCTTAAAGCTTTAGAACATCGAAACTTAGGTTATTTATAGTTTTAATCTTTAACTAAAGCATTATATAATTTTTTACGTAAATTCACGCAGAAGACGATTCCTTCAAGACTCGTCATCTTTGGGGGTGAACTATTTAGGTAGAGGACCTGGAAGGAGTAAAACAATGAACTTATATGGCCGAGCTGCATTTGAAGATGCAATCTAAACATGATCATTGAAAGCAGCAAATTGATTTACCATTTTCTAATGATTTATTTGAGTCAAAACTTACATAGAAACACAATAAGCGACTATTTAAACGAAGAATCATCTAATATTTTGAGTTGTGAATTATTTAATAATAACGTCATTATTTTAAAACCAATATGATTGAAGGGAATCATAAAATACGTATAATTTTAGAATTAAATAGCCCAAACATTTTTGCTGTATTTTTTCAAGTACGATATATTTATTTTGACAAAGAAATAACACAACATAAATTACTAACTTAGCGAGTCGACACTGTGTCCAACAATATACTTATGCTTGGTATAATGAATTTTATAAACCGCAAGAAATACATCATATTTCGTAACAACCGTAAATATATTTTCCGATGAAACTTTAAATAACTGTAAAATCTTACTAAAGATTATTATTATTAACGTTTTTCCTGACAAAGGTCTTCACGTTGCGTAATCCGCATCAATAATTTGACTATTTTATATAGAAAATAAGTGTCACCCTTTATCTTCTTAATATATAAAAAAAATCAGCCTACGTATGTTTGCGCTCGCAAAACTCGAAAAGTAGTCTACCGATGTCGCTGAAATTTTCAGAGTTTGTTTGTATTAGTACCAGGAGTATTTAGAGAGTGCTTTGAATGGTAGAAGAAATCAAGGACACCCGAGGAATACTTATCACAATATCTCTGCACCAGAATAAGATACGGAATCGAATTAAAGTCTATGTACTGTAATTTTTTATCAGTATCATTGTTGTACACAGTAGTGAATGGTGGAATAAGTCGGAAACGCCCGAGAAAGACGAATAGCGAAGCATTGCAGGGTCCACTAGTACTTGATAGAATTTAAATAGAAGACAATACCGACATATTCCTCGCTATGTTTGGCGTATGTTCGAAGCGAAATATTCTAGCCAGCGAGCAACAGATAAATTTATTCACACATACGCGACATAGCACAGATTATTCAATTGGCACTAATTCAAATCTTCCGGCATACTGCGAGTGGACACGTCTGGGATAACGCTTGATCAATCTCTGCAGTATGTAGATCAGTCTAGAATGTAAATAACACCAAAAAGGCAAACTCATCACGGGAACACGACTTCGTAAGTACCCACTCAACTAGGTAGATCATTTACCGCACAACGTGTATAATGAAATGATTTGACACGTTCTACAGTAAAACTGGACCATTATTTATTTATTATTTTTCGGAATAACTTATTGAGTAAAACCTCAAATTATAATATTTAAATACTGAAGACAATATTAGTGATTATTTCAAACGAAAATCTGAAACAGAAAAATCAGAAAAGGAAACGGTCACATCTGGGACGTGATGTGACCGTTTCCTTTTCTGATTTGATTTTCGTTTGAAAAAATCACTAATATTGTCTTCAGTATTTAAACATTATTTATTTATTTATATTATACGGACTTTTACAAACATGCGATATGCACATTATATTATGCACAAAATAAGCATTTTTAAATTATTTATTGTTATTAAGTTTAATTTGTATAACTCAATTTTAATTTTTGGTTTTTCTTTTATACATTCAATAATATTATTATTAAATTTACAAAAAAACAGTTTATTCATAAACAAGTTCTGCTATGTAATTATTATTACGCGTGACAACTGTTTCGCCCTCGTGGCGAAGCCACTTTCAGAATCAGGCTAGCTCAAACTAGCTTTAAGATTATTAGATTTTTTTTTAATTTCGAGCAGCTCAAAAAGATTGAGCTTTATCTCTAATCTCTAAATAGTATAGAACAAAGTTATTACCTGCGTCTATTAAACGGATGTTGATAGGGTTTTCACTATCACTTAGAGAATTTCTTCCGGAAGGTTTTTTCTAATATAATATTTTCTTGTGTTATTTGCTGTCCTTTTTATGCTGTCCACATTCGACGCATTGAATCTGTTCAACATCGGTTCTTAAGAGGGATTGCTAGGAGGCTGGGATTAGAAAAAGGCAAATACTAATATGATGAAATTGAACTAACTTTAAACCTCTCTCCTTTGGAAGTCCGTCGAAAAAGAAATGACCTCATTTGCTTCTTCAAAATTATAAATGGTATTATTGATTCACCTACTCTACTGCTACTTATTCCCTTCAATATCCCCTCGCAAAGACTCAGAAATAATGAACTGCTCTTCCTCAACCATCATTCGACAAATTATGGATATTATTCACCATTGTCCAGAATGTGTAGACTGGTCAACTCAAGTCAAAACCTTAACTTTTTTGGGATAAGTCTGAATGATTTTTGCCAGTCGCTAAACAATGACGGAATATTATAAGTGTACTGTGGTCCTGACCCACGGCGTAGTCTTGACTTGATTCGACTTGTCACTTTATTTTCTTATATTATATCTACCATATGTCTTTGCTTTCATGTACCTTTGTCTACTCCTGTATTTTTCATTTTACTTTATTCGTGTTATTATTTTGTAATTTGGACGATGTTCGTTAATAAATAAATAAATAATACATGCATATTATATTTATAGAATGTGGAAAAAAGTCTCCTAGCAACGCCGGGTACACGTCAGCTAGTTTTGTAGGAATAAGAATACGAATAGATTTTTGAAGAATTCAATTAAAATTTGATAACGAGATGATAATGACGATTTTTACAGCCGATTAGTTTCTATTTTGTGAAAGTAATTTGCGTGGCGAATAGCGCTAATGAAAACTGCAACAATTGCTGATAGGAGCTCCGTTGAAAATTTAAGAAATAGCCACTACTCTCTTTCTTGTGTTAAGGCGATGCCATACGTAGTAATGCAAAATCATGTGTTTTTGGTTTGAAAATTTGGTCGCCTAGAAATGTTTCAGATGCTTTAATTAAATACTGCGAGTAGAATACATCTTGGCCTTTTAAATAATCGAGTATTTTTTAGACAAGTCTTTTTATAAGCCCAGAAAAAAATAATGTATAAGGCCTATGAAAACTGCTTTAAAGTTCAAAATCTCCTACTTACGAACCCATTTTCGGTTATGATTTTATTGTTTAATGTGGCAGATTAAGTTATTTATAAAATGATCGAAAAAAATTTAAATATTTATTGCCTGAACATCCACAAAATAAAATAAAAGGCACTTTTTGGCCATGTTTTTTTCATGCATAAATCAAAACAGGCGGATGGTGTTAATCGGGAATTTAAACCTTATCGCCATCTACGTAAGGGTTGTTATTGATAGCGGCTCAATTTAAAATATTACATGACGTAGTGCATCGCCTTAAGTATATATGACTGCAAAATTGAATTCCTTGGTTTGTCTTTCTAGAGAAATCATAATGAAATATCTACCTGTATTTGTTACTTTGTTTTGAAGTATATTTCCACTTTTCGCATTGATACTGTCACCGTAAGCACATGTTTACTGTTTGTTGTTTTATTCATTGTTTTATCTGCCACTGTGAAGCATTTCGTTCATTAATAAATCAGTTGCAACTTCCATTCCTCACTTCTTAAGCATGACGGATTATCGTCTCTCAAAAGTTGCTAACTCGGGACGGATTTTCCGCCGTGAATATTCTTCGCGGAGTTAGTCATTAATTTCTTGAAAAATTTCACGTTTACCGTAAAGAATGGCTGGGGGTAGTTACTCACCGTATTCTGCGACATTAATCTTCCGGCATGAATGCTCAATAAGAGTTTAACTTGAGTTAATAAATGTTTTCAAAGGAGTGAAAGTTAAGACAATCTAAAACTCCATCTCCTTTGTGTTAAAAATAAATGCCATTAATTATCTTCAAAATAAAGATGGTCACATTCAAAAGATCTTTTATTTGTGATTCCGTCAATACATTTCTAAAAATTACGTCTCTCGGTTTCACTCCGTTTCCGTTTGAGACTGAACAGAGTAATTCACATTAACTGCCGCTGAATGAGTAACTGAATAATGTACATTATGCAAAGTGCTAGATATCTTACTTGGAAATTATCCTCGTTGTGTTAAACTATTCATTTGGAATTGCACAGCAGACTGCCACTGCCAAGGGAGATAATGTTGATCTGAGAATTTTGAACGGTCGGGAGATCATGCATAAAAATAAATCCCGCGAATAAGGTTTTATAATTTCTTTGATATTCTAAGAATTTTCCAAAGCTCAAATTTCATTAGTCATTCTTATGGGATTTGAGAATATCCCACTCGTCTTATCCTCGACCTTACGGACGACCTCTGCTTTTATATTCTCTTTTTATCTTTCTTAATCGTGGAGTCCTTTGCCGAGCTGATCTCCTTTTGTTTTATTTGAATTTTAAATCTGTTAAGCAGATTCTATCATTGTATATAAGTTATACGGGGATGCATTCATTCTATTTCCATTAAACTGGATTTGGATCTCTTTGGCCGCATTAGCCTACCAGATCGGAGTGCCGCTGCAAAAATGCGGTCATAGTTTAATTTTATCAATTACGTCACATATTCTATATATTGCCTAGCCGACGGGACCCCGTTACCAGGGTTACATAGAGAGGGAGAGTGAAGCCTGACTCACCGAACACGGAAGATGTCGGTCAGCATTTATGGATTCATTTGTGGAGAGTTGGGCGACACCCCCTCGCACTTCTGTCACCCTTGTACCCTGTAGGCCGTGCATGTGAGAAGGGGAGAATACGGGACAATAGGTACTAACCAAACAATATCGATCTCACTATTTGAATACCGAAAAAATACGACATATTGAGCCCCGGTGCCGTTTAGAGCACAATGTAAAACTGAAGGACTTTTGACGTAAAAGTTATTCCGCCCTAAAAAATGAAGCGTATTTTTATGCATTAATTATTCTGCTTTTACCGTTATCAGTTTAGACTGGACGATAAATATTATGCAAATCAAGAAAATGAGAAGATCTCTGAAATCGTCTAGCATAGCTTTTACATTTTATCTCGATAATCAACTTACCTAGTCTCAATAAAACATTTATTATGGATGAAATAAAAAAGTTGTTTAAAGCCAATAATGTCTCTCAATTGAACTTTTATTAAATAAATATATAATGTTTAATATTTTTGCACACATTTCTCGAGAAAACGGAGCCAGGACTTAATAGCCTTTAGTTAATGTAGGTAAAGTTTTGCTTGTTTCCCAAATCAAAATGTTGTTTGTTTATCAAAGAAGAAAGATTATTTATCTCTTGTTTCCCATTCCGTTACTCTGTTTTTCACTACGCATGTTAAATTATTTGCTTGTACCAGGTTCCCGTGCTCACAACAATTCGTTTAAACTATCTCCACTTCTCGTCCCTCCCATGGAGAATGTTATCGATGCCCGAGCATTTTCACAACCGAATGAAGCGAAAAGTTAATCCTCCCGGAGTGACGAAACCTCGTGCTTTAAGCCAACGCCGAAGGTAAACTAGAAAAATGGAAATGCTCGCAGAGGGGAACGCTTACGAATCACGCGTAAAGCTCCTGACGAAGTACTAATCTTAAAGGCTAACAGGAATTTAAAACATTTTTAATTTGTCGTTGAATAAGAAGATTATACTAATAAATGTAAACACGAAACAGTACAAGACACAGAAAAAATAAAATGATAACGATCACAACTTGGAATGTGATCCAGGATCTCTTGTCTTTACGGGACAGTCGTCTTAACCAACTTGACCATTGGGACATATTTATTAAATTTATATTTTTCATTCTCATATTTAAAATTCAGAATTAATGTATCATCTTGCAGCTATTTTTTCCCATAATTTTGGAATCTATCTTTTTTTAATTGAAACTAAGTTTCTAATGAAATTGGTTTGTAACCTAGATAGTATATGTAATTTTATTATTGCGTTCGTCCCGAATTCTTATTACAAATAATTTTAAATGAACAGTTTTACTTTTATGTAAATTTTAGTCAAACCGTACTTTTATTAAAACAGAGCCAAGTTTGCGAAACTATGCGTTTGAGTTCTGGAAAAATAAACATTTAAATTAATTCAAGAAACCTTAAATATTACAAAAATATGGTTTTTATTTAAATGTACTACATTTAAACAGAATGTATAATAATAGACAAAGCTTAGCGAAGTCCCTTTTTGACTCGATCATTTTGCAATTCGTCTGCTTGTAAATATTTTAGTGTTTTTCTTATCCGGTCGATGCTGTTAAGATGGTAGCCGTGTTTGAAATTACCTTTTTATTCCACCAGAGCGCATGAGATTTGCGAGCTGTCAAGTCAGAGTAATCAACATTACGCGAAGTCTAAACTCTTCACAGAACTACTAGTAATTATAATGGACGAATGTAGGCTGAAAGCAATAAAAAATAAATTCCAGATCGGCAAAAAAATGTGTACGACCGTAACCTAAAAGTACCTAAACTCGCATTCTAAATTTCTCCATAATGTCTTCATTTTTTATTATTTTTATTTCTACCTGACATATCGCATTATATATAGAGTGTTGGCTTTAAGGATTATTGTATTACGTCATCCAATTATGTAGGATATCATGGCCAAAGAAAAGATAGCAATAATTCTCAAAATGCTCTTATCCGGATCAATTTAGACCCTTGCGAATTTTGAGATGAAACGTAGAACGACAATTAAATTGCGGCTCTTTGTTTACTGTGTGGATTGTCGATCTATTATAATATAACGATGTGTTTATTTGCTCTGTATCTTCATGTTGAAGATAATTGTAATACATGATTGGAAAAATGGTGAATACATGCAATATTTAAAAAATGGGGAATTAAATGCAGTATTTATCGGAGGAAGTACGAATGTGGTCTGAATCAAAATAAATCACACGAAACTGGCGTCAAAATAGTATTAATAGAAAATAGTTTAACAGTGTCAGAAAGTTGTTCAGTTGTAATGGTTAGCCCGCAGTGATTATCAACCTTTTTTAGCCGGAGGGCCAATCTATTCATTTACAATATGTCCGCGGGGCGCAGGGGTAGAGTACATACTTTATGAGATGGTTAACTTTGCAGTCGGTGGTGTCTCCAACATATTTTTATTTTCTAAAATGGTGATTTGTACATAAAAAAAATCATTACCGCGAAATGCAAAGCACCGCAGGCGAAAATTTTATACATCCAAACCAATAAAAGCTGTCGATTTTTATAATTCTTAAATATTTAATAACAAACAAAAAATACTTGGTAAAATCATCTGATGATGCTCAAACTGGTGATTTTTATCGTACATTTTAGTTAAACAAAATTTTGTCTAGGACACTTTTGGTTTTTATAAAATGCATCAAACATAGATCTCAAAATAGCGCTGCGCTGCGTAGGTGACCATTTTACTACAATTATGATCGAACCAAAAAATCCTGTCTTTAGAATATTCTTGCATATGCAAGAAAAAGCTTGTTATTTTGAGCGGCTGATTCAAAACATTGAAGAAAGGCTCAAGTTTTCCGCTAAACCCTTGTGCAAAACAACAGAAACCGTTGATTTTTTTTTGGATTATATATTTACCAAGTTGGCCGCACAAAAAGGTTGCTCATCGCTGGATTGGCGAGTTAGTTCGTTCACTTTTTCTAACAATCGATGAAATTGACATTTAAAAATACTCAGCATTCGCTGTAAATTGCTTCCGACACTCATTCCCATACTAAACAAGTAAAACGCACGTATTATTTCCCTTTGAACTCAAATGCTCGTTCGTATATATTATATTGGTTCGGACGAGAAAAGTATCGTGTTGTATTTTTTTTTATTTTGCTCTAAAGCTAAAATTAATTACGATCGCCTGCAAAAGCAAAAAACTGTACACTGTACAGCTCGGGCACAGCCGATAGAAGTGTTCTGTTTCTGAACAAAGTTCCACCGAAATGCACCTTTAAATATGTAATTTTGAGAACATGTTTCCTTTTTTTTTTACTAAAGATTTCAATTACTTCACCCGTTTTTTTCGCTACATATTCATTATTACTGCTTTATTTGTTTTTTTTTTTGTATCAACTTAGTCTACAATTCTACACGCTTTGTACTACGTTCATAAAGTCACAGCGATCTCTGTACTTGGTAAGGTCATGTTATGTATTTCGTATCTGAACAAACGGTACCGTAAAAATTCCTTATAGGGTAAGGCGCACTGTAGGAATAATTTTAAGAACATGACCACAAAATATTAAATAACCGTTTTTAAGTCTGCTCTAGTAAAGCGCACTGGAAGTGAAATGACACTAAATGGCGCTATAAAAATGCTATTTTATTATTATTTAAAACAATATAATAGTGTTCTACGAGAATAGGGAACATGTTTTATTAATTTACTTTTGTAGTTAATTTACAAACAATTCAATTACTTCATCCCCCTTGATTCGTTACTCACTCTGAAAGCTTTATTCGTTCTTGTTTCTTTTCTACGTGCTCAATACTTTGTTCGCTGTTGATAAAATCTTGTGTTATCTAAGGTTAGGTTAGGTGTTTCGACTATTGTTCTGTACAACTGATTGTTAAAGTCTAAATTTAAAATGTATTGTAATGAGTCGATAACTTTAATTTTATTAAACATTTCAATTACTTCACCCGTTTGTTTTGCAACTCGTTCTGAAAGGTTTATTCGTTCTCCTGTTCCAAGTCTGCGTGCTAAATATAAAATAATTAAGATCTTAGGTTGGTTAGTTTGCTTGGGTATTTCACAAAATGTCAGCTTTACCTACCATATTGCATGCGATAATCAGCTACAGTATGGACACTAATCCATTCACAGTCACACATTCTCCTGCATAATTTCTGAATTTTATATAGTCGGTCACTAGTTAAACAACATGGGCCAAGCAAGACCTAAGACAGACTCTGATACTAGATAAATGTTGTCTAATTTATTGTTTCTTAGTAATACATTGTTTAAAGATTTAAGGTTTATTAGTGTCTCGCTGTTCTTTTCCGGAGTTGTTCAGGATTCAGATTTCGAATCCCAATTTAGTTAATAATGTGAGATGTTACTCTGCGATTTTACAACTCATTCATTTGTTGCTCCATGGTTCCGTTTCTGTCGATGAAAATTCCGTCGTAACCTTTTGTTCAAGCATCGTTCATGCCAAAGAGGTGGAGGTAATAACGGAGTTGTCGGCTGTAGGTATGACTTTGCGTACAATTTGGTACACATGGAGAGGCATCAGGAAGGAGCTATAGTGGCTATAATATTTTCCTTTGGCTTGTAGGGTGAAACTAAGTAAAATTTGTAAACGGATCGCATTTTCATATCTATTAAATATTTCAAATCTAGGGCGAGTGTTTCCCATGAAAATCAATTTACTGTGCCTTTCATCTAGCCAGCATATATTGTGCTGATATAGGGACAGTCGTAAATTTATAATAGAGAAACATTTGAAAACTTAATTGGATTGTAAATTGAGTTGCCAGGTTTTTTTTCCGTAAAGTTCCCATGCTTTTGATGTTTCGCGTAAACGGCGCTGAACAAGTTAGACATGCATTATTGTTATAAGTAGAGAATAGAGGTATTTTATTATTTACTCTAATTCTTAGAATAGAATAATAACTAGAAGTTTGAACAGGGAATCGGAAAACGAATGGAAATAGTATGGAAATCGACTTGAAGGTCGTTATTTACATGAAAGCATGCGATTTGAAATGATTCACGTATAGATTACATACAGGAATGATTGGGTAGGTACCACATCTTTCCGAACAGATATTATCAACGGCAAATCGGCATTGAACCGAGGTGGCATTGAATCACCCGGCCTAACCCGCGTCAAACATGAAACGGTAGTTTGTTTGTCCGCCGTTTCCAACGTTAACATGTCATAACAAGCCATCCCGGCTGTGCTTTATCATTGCTACCGATCCTCACAAATACCGTTCTACGTTGTATGAAAGCTTTAATTGTCCTCGTGTTCGAATTACTGCCCGTTCATTTTCTCATGAAATTCAACTATTTATTTACGGAAAATGTTGCTATTTACATTTTAGCTATTTCAATATTATATCAACATAACCACCAGTAGGATTTCAGTTATCGTAGGAAGAAGCTACAGCTACCCGGGAAGTTGTAAGAAATTATACATTATTATTATCGTACATTTTAGAACTATAATATTAGAACCAATCGAGTAATATATTTTGGTATTGAGGTACTCGTGGTGGTCTGCATAAAAACTAGGTTCTATTTTTAGAAGGGTTGCGTTACTAACTTTATTTATTCACATATTTTAATATCATTACCGCAACAGTCCCAACCGGAGTCTGTGGATCTATTGCATCCCCCATTTTGGGTAGGTATATTGAAAGTCAAAATGAAATTGAGAGAGGAATAAAAAGAGGAAAGTTTAGGAAATAGCTAATATTAATTAATCAGTTTACCATTTTTAAATAATCGCAATTATCCTACCGTCAATTAAAATGATTAATCAAAGAAATGTGAGTAAAAAAAACATAAATTGATCATCTTTGGCCTAAGTCTTAGGACGGGTTTTTTTTCACATAATTTGAACAATTCGTCAAATTTCAAAGTTGACTGTCAAGTTTTGTGAAGGTTCTATTCAAGTTCCGTCATCATTTCAGTTTTGAGAAATAACTGACCATAAATGATATAATTAAAGAAATTGAATAGAACCTTCACAGAACTTGAAAATCAACATTGAAATTTGATGAATTGTTCAAATTCTGTGAAACAACCAATGCTTAGGAATTTGTGTTAAATTCGTTCAGTAGTCTTTGAACAAGTGATTTCATTTACTTGGAAAACAACCTGGTATTTAATGTACTATTTTACATAATACCTAGTTGTATTAGTGATTTGATGGTTATGTTTTTAATTAAAATTTTATTTTTTTTATCTTAATTTTTATTTTATTAGAAATATTTATTTATTCTGTCCATATATTTATTTATTTATATACTTGAGTCACTGCTGAAAACCTACTTCATTCCTGGTCCGAAATATACAGGTGAGCAGCGACCTTTTAGTCAATACTAACAAGTCAAATATTATGACGTGTAAACAAGCTAATTATATTATAATCATATTTCAGTTGTATTATTTGAACCCCCATTTTTGGTCCAGTCGTAGGTTTTGGTATTAAAAACAATAGGAGTATGTGTTATTTTTCACCGTTACCTCTTTCCACGAGCGCTAAGTCGGTTCAGCAGAAAACCGCGTTAACATCAACATTAAACACGAAATAATTCAATACACTTTCAATCCATCATTTCTTGAGGCAATTTCAGCCCAACATCCTAAATTTTGATGAGATTCGTCGGCGCTACTCTCTTCCCTTCACTATCTTACCAGTTTTACGACCTTATATTTCGTTGATTCTGCTGTAAATTGAGCAAAGAAAGCATTCCTCTTGGGGCTGACTTAATTCTAGAACGTGACAAAGAAAACACTAATGATTGATAAGTTGCTAACAAGAAACCGATTATTTTTATCAATACAATACTACTCATGATCTATCTCATTAATGTCAAGTGACCAACCAGGTAAGTGTGCAATCAAATGCATTGTACATATATCGTTGTATTAGTGATTGACGAACCGGTGGATGCAATCTGTTAATCTGTTGACATAAATTGATAATAGTTTGACTAGTCTATAGTTAGTAAAAACATAGATCATTGTAGAAATGTATTATATATTTGTACAGCGCCCTTGACGTGATTTTGCACAAAAACGGCGCTATAAAAATCATCAAAAAATTATTATTATGAATTTTACGGTTATTTAGCATAATTTCAACATTTTATAATTAAATCATGTAACTTTTAGATTTTCCTCATTTTTCCGATCCCGTTGGTTTTTTTTTCTGTACGGTGTAAATACAAGATAATTAAAATTCAGGTATTCTTTTCCACACATTTTTTCTGTATGAAATACAACCAGGAAATACGACCAGGCCTAGAGACATAAATACACAAGCGATTTAATTTTCGCTAGTTTTTGAGTGTTTTTTTGACAATTACGGTCCTTTTGTAATAAAACTAACACAAGTATGCATATTAAATTCCACCCCTCTTAAGACTCCCTTCCTTAATTTTATCTTCACAACTCCACATTGTTACCCTCCTTAGTAATTAAAATCGTGCCGTTCTGAAGTGATTAATATTTTTCGTACTTTTATTCCCAGGAATAATATTTAATTCAAATTGCCTTCTGAATTCTTCACGAACATTGGTCTAAAGCGGCACGTTCGTTCTGATGAAAATAACTACTCGATTATTCGTATTTATTCCTTTAATTATAAGGGAAACATTTAATCTGGATTGAAATTTCTCTTCCTTGTTGATGAATACACCCCGAGGTTGATCATCAACTTAGAATCTCATCTCAATTAAGGCCTCGGATTTTCGATTAAAACAAAATAAACTGATTAAATTCGTTAGGAGCAGATAACTTTTTTATTTTCCTAAATCTATTTTCCTATTGAACTTGTTAAAACGACCATTATTTTAGCTACCAGTTTAATCGCGTGTATCTAATCAAATTAATACGCATAAACCAACTTTAGTTTTGTCGTCATTTATCGATAGTTTTTTGTGTAATTCTGTTTGGATTCCTTTCTATAAATCAAATACGGGGCTGACCGAAACTGGCGGGAAACTTTGTTACAAATAATGTTGTATTGTGGAGTATTTGTTCGTGTTGTTGCGAACATTGGTTTTTTTTAACCTTTTGTAATTATGGCTGCTAAATGAGATAGCTACAAGCAACGAGAACGTGTTTTATTTAATTATTAAGACCGCGATGAATTCACCTCTTGCGCGGCTCAGAGTTCATTATCGTCATCGGCTAAATTTTCTGTGTTGTAGGGGAAACTTTCGCAGGTTCAGTTAATATTTAATTACGTGGCCCAGGCACGTAAAAACTTTCTACCCAAATCCTATGTAGACTGAAATAAACTTGGGAGCTTTTGTAATTTGTTTCGTAGATCTGACGATATTAATAAAATATTATATTTTGATTGTCGTAAGAATCTTCAGATAATATTTGGGCAGAATATGATAGTGTTGTTAGTATCGTACTGGTGAAAAACTACCTCAAAATCGAACATTTAGAACGAAACGTTGCTTGAAATACATTCAGTCATGCTTGTGTGACCACTCCTCCTCACTCCCTCTCACTTCCTTCAACCTCTCAACATACCCCAAACGAGGATGCCATAGTTCCACTGGACCGGGCACACGCATTTTAAGAATCTGTTCTTGATAATATATATTTGGAATATCATGACCACGTGTTCCGGCATCGTGATTATATTAGAAATACTCATTTACTCGGATCCCGTAAGCATCCTGATCTGTTTCTACTTATTCCTTCGTCAGTAGCCCCAGTACCTTCAATAAAGTTCAACTGGGTTTTCAAGGCTCCTCAATTAATTGAAATCCTAGACTTCAGTAAAAATTTTAAATTTTCAGTAAAGTTTGTCACTCGTGAACTCTTCTGTGGTAAGTTACGAGTAGAGACACCTATTTGTTTAAGTAATGTGGCAATAATTATTTAAAAAAAAATGCTTTTATAGCTTTAATTTAGCTTTTTCATAGCGTTTATAGCTAAATAAAATAACGTCAAGGAATGGGAGTCGGCAAGAGGGGAAAAACAATTAAATTAGCAAAATCACTTGAAACATGTTTATTGTATTATTGATTGAAAATCAATATGGCACATGTTTCTACAGTAGAGTGTGTCATGTTCTTCTTCGATCTGTCAATATAAGATTATTGCTAGACTTATAGATGGACTAAAGTTCATTCATTTTTCCAAAATAAGTAATCCTATTTTTTGCAATATTCATTAAATGATGAAAATTTAAATTGTGTTAGTAAAATTATTGATCTAGGCATTATGTTCGACAGTTAACTCACCTTTGTATGTCATATAATATTATCAACAAGGCCCTAAAGGCTTTGTTTAGAGAGCTGCAAAAGATTTCAATAATTTAGGAACATTTATTATGTTATATAAAACCCTTGTCAGATGCCAACTTGAGTATAACTCTACGTTATGGTCTCCATTTTTCAATATTCATTCAGATAACATTGAAAAGATTCAACGGAAGTTTCTAAGGTTTATAAACTATAAATTGCATATTCCTATACAAAACATAAATTACAATTACCTCTTGGATAAAATGTCTCTATTGAAACTTTCAGAAAGAAGAATAAGCACAGATTTAATACTGTTAAAAATAATACTACATTTTAAAATTGACTGTCCCGAATTACTTCAATTTATCAATATCCATGTTCCCAAAAAATCATGCCGACATTTCTTACCTTTTTACTTCAATAACACCAGGATTAGCTTACCCAAATTCTCCGATTCCGAGACTTCACAATCTCGGAAACAAATATTCTGATCTGGGTGATATATTTCATCTTAAAACTAATCGGTATAAATGTTGTATATTCTATCACTTTTATTCTTCTAGACACAAATAGACCTAGGTACCCATATAACTTCTCCGCTTCTACCATTTTGTTTTGTTGAATCTTTTAAATTCAATTATATGCGTGAGGATTCATTTTTGTCCTTATGTTTACATTCTTCTTTATTGTATTAATTTTTAAGTGTTTACTCTGATACAAAATGCTTTTAATATTTTTTTTCTAAAGAAAAGCCCACCAGGGCGTGTAATAAATAAATAAAATAAATAAATAATAAATCTTTTTTACTATCGCTAAAAACACCATTTATCGCTTTCGCGAAAATATCGTTAATGCTATGTGTCTCTAGTTATGAGTATCCAACCAGATGGGAGAGAACAAACTTAATCTGGAATAATAAATTATAAATGAGAAACTGGCATCCGTATGCGCGCACCTTGTGTGCGCACTGGCTGCCACACATTTCGCGTGTGTAATCTCCCACACACAGATTATATACTCAGCCGCGGGTGATCAGGCAGGAGTGGGGGAGGGGTGGGAGATTCTCCACCCTTGGCAACACGCCAATTTCCATCCCCTAGGATACTTCCCCGGCGTCGCTAGGCAACGAGGTCTTCTTGCATTCTAACGTTTCACACGGTGGATGCATCAGTTACCACCCACAGCTCTGTATGGGAGTATAGGGAGCGTAGTGCAAACTTGCCGAGCACAGTGGCAGTACTAAATGGTCCAAGATCCCAGTGAAAGCCTTTTATTTTATTTTTTTACATTTCTCCACACAGGAGACCCCGAGGAAAATCATTTTCCTCAGAGCCTATGTGATATTTGGGGTTGCTATATGGAGGGTTTTTTTTAAGGATGGGAAGGAGAAGTTCTGAGAAGACAAATGGTATGAATCTGGGTATGTCCAGGAGTGATGGACGTATGAATCCCCTCTCTCTCCCACTGAAGTGCAATGTGATGGGTCGTGAAAGTAATATTTTTTTGGCCCACCAAACGATATGGGTTGGGCACCCCTGACCTAGAAAAGCCTCATCCCATGAACCTGGGCCCCCTGCTAAATCACCAACGTAACGAACCACGTGACCTATGGCAGAAGTGTTGGTTATCCAATAAGTGGTTCGCGGGGCGGCGGTGCTTATACCCGCCTCCCAGATTGAACCGGGTGATTGGGATTTATGTTTTTTTTAATACATACAAAAAATAAAGAAAAACTCTATACGTTTTCCTGTGATGCCTTCGCAGAACCTGAGTAGCTTGTGACAGTGAAGTGATAATGTGCATCTATGGAGTTTTGTTACTTTATTGTTTAGGTGTAAGGTTTTTCCTCCCTGAGGAAAGCCCAAGCCCTTCTGTATGGAGCTAATATAAACGGTGTCCGGAAACTTCTAGTACGAGCGGGAATCTGATGAATCTTTAGCGATTTTGTGGTATTACTTTTTTTGATAGGATCCTTCGTTTTAGAGTAAATCGAGCTCGATGTTGGAATTTTCAATGGAATGGTTAATAGCAGCTGTTTAATGTCTTTTTTTTTTATGTGACACCTCACAAGAGTGTCCCTGCCTGTGCAGTGTACAGACAGGGGAACTATGTCACCACCCGGTTGGGCGGCGTTGTGAGGCGGAATAAGGTAGGGGCTGTAGGAAGGGATTTGTTAATGCGGGCCTTGAAGAGGCTCGGATTATAGGAGGGAGGAAAAACAGATGCCGGTAGCTCGTTCCACATACGAGCCGACTTACACAAAAACGAGTCGTAAAAACGGCCCGTTCTCATGAAGCCAACGTCAACCGTGAACGGGTGTTCAGTTCGTGTCCGTCGAGTTTCGCGCACGTGCACCGGTGCATCAGGAATCAATGCTGCTAGCTCCTTGGAGTAGGCTCCATTGAAATACCTGTAGAACAGACACAGCATGCCTACATTGCGTCTATGCATTAGAGAAGGCAATCGTCTTTAAATATGTCGAAGCGTAGACCCGGCTTATTTTTTTTTACCTTAAGTTACCGAGCTTAAAAAAACCAAAAAGATATGCTTAGACCGAAGAAATGTTTTTTGTATTCTCTATTTGATGAAGGTTCGCCAGTTTTCCGCTTGAACTACGAGTTTCTGGAACTATTTGGAGTCAGTTTGAATAATTATTATGTATATATAGATCAATACATAAAAAAATTAAGTTTTATGAAACTTTTTATTATGTTCTTATATCATTTTATAACTTAGATATAAAAGATTATATAGATACCAGGTATCATAATAATAACGATAACCAACAGTAAACGTGTAATTAATTTTTTTGCGAGGGGAGGAAAAGTTGTTTCGCCACTGCTAGCGGGAAACCCAATACCCTTTTGCGCGCAAAAGACGGGAGGAAAGAGCTCTCATGAACGTTGTTGGCTCAGAGCGGGTCAACTCTTCAGCGTATCTATAGGCATACCGCTGATAGCTCCATCGTAACTTCTCCCTCTTTCTCATAAACGACGCAAGCAACAGAAATAGAGCTTATTAACGGAGCTTTCAGCGGCTGGAATATACCCGAAGAAGTGCGAACAAAAGGCTAGCGTTTAATATTAAAAATACCCTAAGAAAATGAAAATGCAGATTTGAAACGTTTACTTTGTGCGAAACCTTATGTTATTTTAATTTTATGCCTTTTTGCTTTCTTCTTATTAAACGTTAACTTTTGACAACGTGAAGTCATATGTATTACCGCCTGCTTCCATTTACAATTTCACATTACCGTTTTAAATCTCATTTAGACGTCAGAAACACGATACGCTTTCTCAATGGGAAATACGATTCAACTGTTCAACTCAACCATCCGTTACAACTTTTGATGGATTACTGTTTAAACTCCTGTAACAGCTTACTGCCTTTTTCACAACGTAAAGAAGATCTGAAGTAATAAACAAGGATTTTATTTTACTTATTACACGGTTAAAGCATCCTCCATTAGCTAAAGAAATACGCCGCATCTCCGTATTTTATGCAACATTATTACGGCATTTCTCCCATGAAAAATATTATATCATATTCGTAAGTTCGCCACATCAGAGCAAGTGCATAATGGAACGGTATGGAAACCGTATGTGCCAGAACGGGCCTATGTGTCGTCATTAAGGCTAACATTAGATCGTTTCATTGCTCTGCACAAAGCGTTTGCGATAAACTACTTTGCGCTCATGATTGTATTCATTGAAATGAGCCTTGATTATGAAGTTTATTATTTATATTTATGAATGGCCATAGTCTTTCATGGTTAATAGATTACCGACAAACTTAGAAGAATAAAAAATATATAATGCATACCTCTCTTCGCTAGTTACATAATTGATAACTTTTTTATTTTTTATTTTTAGACAAACTGAGTAAATTTTTTTTTCGTGAAAGCTTATCACTTTGTGATGGCATAATGAGGTCTTCCTCATTATGCCATTAAAACACAAATAACGTTTACTTCACGTTATTATATACAACCTCTACATGTTGCATGAACGAAGTTCACCTCATCAGGAGTAAGTATACACTGACAATACTGTGTATACTTACTCCTGATGAGGTGAACTTCGTTCATGAAACATGTAGAGGTTGTATATAATAAAGCGATGTAAACAAAGTTATTTGTGTTTTATTAAAATTAATGAGTAAAACCTCAAATTTTTAATATTTAAATATTGAAGATGATATTAGCGATTTTAAAACGAAAATTTGAAACAGAAAAATCAGAAATATATACAATCACATCTGGGACTTGAACCCAGCTCCTTCGCCTTGACATATTTAACTGTATCATACTTCGAAGGAGCTGGGTCCAAGCAAAACCTCCTAGATCTTAGGATCCCAGATGTGACTGAACTGCTCAACGAGTCTGCATTGACCATCGACATTTTTAACGTAACCTACAGGCAGTTTAACAATTATCTTTTGACGTATGTCACAAAGTAGTGAAACTGACCTTTTTATGTGTTTTGCTATACTTTTTGTCCAATTTGTAATCTTCTCCATAATGTATTGGTGAATAACCGTTTTACGGAGAACATGAAAATAAATAAATAAATAAATCTATTGCTGACTTTTCTGTTTCAATTTTTCGTTTTGAAATCGCTAATATTATCTTCAATATTTAAATGATAACTTATTAATTACCTTTCTCATTCTATCGACTTCTTAGTAGGCTGTGTTGACAATTGAGCTGACTGTTTATACTAATATTTGTACATTTTTATGCTAAATGTTTTCCTCATTTGAATAATATTCTCCAAATGACAAATATTTCCTAAATGTCAATATTTATTTTTCTTTTTGTTTGTTTCAGGTAAGTTCTCCACAAATTCAGAAGATTCCACAAGACGCGAATCCTGAGGTGATATTTAAATAATAATATGTTTCACATTCAAAGACTGAAAGTTGGAGTAATATCGAGCTTTGTGGGAAAGTTCTCCCATGTAATGTTAATGAATGAAGGAGACAATAAATGTTATTATCAAGCGGTAATACGAACTGCCTTAATTGATGGTCTTTATTAGGTAATGAAAATAAGCCGATTTAAAGTTGCATGTATTATTATAAAACCCTGAATATTTTCGGCGTTTATATTGGGACTACACTCGAAATGGTTCCAAAAAAGAATTGACTAGTCCGCAATCCGCATGAACAAAGTCGGGATGCTGAAATCATTATTTTCTCTTTTCTACACGATTGGTTTTCTTCCTTTGAATGTTCCACCAAATGCGGATCTCCTAGTTTCTTTATTGCGATTTGGGTTGGAAAAGGTTTGTCGAAGAAAACTTTCATCTTAAATAAAAGCCTACCCCAGTGTATGTGACAGTTCTAGTGACAATCATTTCTTTATTTTTTCTTGCATATAAATTTGCGGCGACTTTAACCACGGGAGGCGATTTATTAGGATTTCACAATGACCGAGCTTTAATTTATCGCATTGCCTTTATTTTATCCTCTGTAGACTCTTTTACTGGCCTGTTTCCTGTTTTACATCCTTGCCTGTGCCGAGCTTAATTTTGGATTAAATTCATAGCTTTTATGGCGGGAAACCGTTTTAAAGTGTTTTCGACGGATGCCTTTAGGTGTATAAAAGGTTATTATGTTTTCCAAGCTCCTTATCGACGTCATACGTTGATGTTCTTGTGAGCTTTACTTAGGACTTCCGGGCTTCTGATTTCTCTTGTTACCACAAGTTTTCCTCCATAGAGAACGTTAATTACGTTGTGTTCGTTTACTACGCGTCTTGTATGTTTGTAGCTTAATTACAAATTGGCTATAGGCACATAATATTACCGTATTATTACGTAGCTAGCAAGAGTTTCTTACGTTTCCCCCATCTGATCTGTCTTTTGGTTACGCCATCTACCAGTATTACGTATTATTTAAACATCTTCAAAGCATGACCCCAAATTACGTAATCATTTGCCTCTTTGTTTAGCTTCAGACTCTCTGGAAAAGAGATATTATTAATTATGTATTACTTTATTTCTCCGTTAAAGCCAAACTGAAATCGTCGTGAAATTGATGATGAATGCTAATTTAACAACCAAAAAATTTAACAAGAATTCAACCAAAGTCCTCATTAAGTATAACTAACCCCTAACCGTCGTTCATCTGTATGTTATATTTCTTCTATAATCCATTTACGAGTATATATCTAACCGAAAGACTTAATTTTCATTTGAGGATTAGGAAAGGTTTTATGTACAGCTTTCGACGCGTAAATTAATGGCGACATTTACTTTATTTATTATTTTTGGCATGCAAAGACAGCTTGACACATCGTCCTCAAGGGATTCGTTATATTGATTTATTCCAAACGCTGACCTCGTAAATTCAAATGGACACTGAAGTAATTCATTGCCCATATGAACTTTCATATAACTGTGCGTATTAATCAATGGACAGATCGATATTTTATAATGAAATCATAACGATACACTTAAATCTTCGCGAATATGTATTCCTGTCTTAAAATCAGACGCTTCTCTTGAAGATAACCCTAAACTAAATACATCGAAAGGCTTAAGAAGTAAGACGAGACTTTAGCAATCCATCAATTTCCAAGACAGATAAATGGTTTCACCATATTTTCTAATATCGCATTTCCTATAATATCGCATTTTCTCTCTTTCCCCCTGTCACTCTCGGCTTCTTTGTTGTTTTTAGTTTTTTTATATGGAAGCTTTTCACTGAAGGGAGGAGTTAGCGTCGGTCATTTCCCCAACGAATTACTAATATGGAGTAATAATATAATATACTATAGCGAATATTATTTAGCTCACGGGCGATCCTGTGTGGGTATCGCTCTGTGTGTTCATTAGAATATTTAAACAAAGTTTGTTTACATTGTAAACAACATGATGTAGCGAACAATAATAATAATCTAAGACGATGAAAATTCAGTGAGGTTTTTTTCGTAATAAATAAATTTATTAATGATTTCGTCGAAGTGTTTATTTTATACACTTGCTGAGAAACTACGGTCGCAATTTAATGAAAAACAACTCACCTTGACGCTTTTGCGCGGGTTGTAGTAAAAATTATTTCGCCCGGGGTAGCCTCATTTTCCCTGGGGTACTAAACATTGCTTCTGCTAGCACTTGCGCGATATGAACAAGGAAAAATGCTCTACTTTATACGCACTCGAGACACGGCTCTAAGGAGCAGTCATCGTAAATCGTCGCAAGTTCTATTAATATTTTTACTTCTTCCCGTAAAATTTTATAATGCCCCGAGCTTAATTAAATCTCAACGGGATCCTTGTAATTGTATTAGGTGTTTAACGAACGTGTGCTTTTATATATCTTTTTTGTAATTTTGGGTCACTGCTGAATGTTGGAGGAATTTTTTTAATTGAATTATGTTGGCGAGAGTATCTGCAAATTTAAAAGCTTTTCATGCTAGGCATTAAAATGTCTTCAGAGAAATAATTCGCACAACTTGTTTACATATTATTTGACACTTGACACATTCATTGGAGCCACTAGAATTTTGCAAGCGTTTCACGTGACGAGACCGACGTTTGACCGTGATCCCACATTGAGTGTTAATCACACATTACACTGTTAGTTTACAAGATATTTCTTAATAATAAATAATGAAGAATAAAATTTACGTTATTGACGTAATCTTCTACCCTTGTTTATTATTTTAAACTTCCTCTAACTTAATATAATTTTAAGATTAACATTGTAATCATAAGTTTGTAATAACCTCAAACTTATAAGCTAAACACGGAGTTAAGTTTAGTTACGAGCTACCTCAGCGCTTTAACAGTAGAGAATTAGGCCTCCCTTATTACAAATGCAATGTAATTTTTACTTTTTAAAGCGGCTTTAAATATTATGATCGTATTTCCATATATCAACGCGTTTTATTACCAAGCTTTGCACTTAAATAAAAGCAACATGTTGCACACAATTTTTAATTTTAAACTGCTAAAAGAAAACTAATTCACTTCGTTTTACTGCTTTTCCGGCTAGAGGACTGTTAATCCATTCGAAAACTTTACTATAATACTGAAATTTATATTCTACTAGGGAAGCGGACTTTTTCGCAAACAACTTTTTCAGTATGCCGTTTTGTCCTTAATTTGCTTGAAATTACTGGTAACGCAAAAGAACCAAATGAATTCGTTAATTATTTGATTCAATTAAAAATGAGTTCGCTGTTTTAATTCTCAATAGTCATCAGGTAGTTTTTTTTAAATTATATTCAATGTCAATTAAAAATGAGTTCGCTGTTTTAATTCTCAACAGTCATCAGGTAGTTTTTTTTAAATTATATTATATGTCAATTTAAAATGAGTACGCTGTTTTAATTCTCAGTAGTCATCAGGTAGTTTTTTTTAAATTATATTCAATGTCAATAATGTAATTAATTACACTTAATGGTTTTTCGCTCAGTTCTCGCTTTTATTCAATTAGTACAACTACAGTCACTAACTACTTCGTCCGAATTTCTCTCCGCTTCATATTGCCTATATTTAGCGTTATTAATACCAAACTCAATTATTATTTAATATTTTGCCATCCGAGGGCATTGGCAAGCTTTTATTTAAACGGGAGATGAAACAGCTGTAACACGGAATAGCTTATTAGCTATTACCTTAAATAATATTGACAATAATATTTAATGTAGATGATATGTCCTACAAATCAAAGCTCTAAAACAATAAATAATTATTTTCACAAACTATCAAGTACGTAATTAACGATGTATTATGATAGAGTTCTACAAAGCAAATCCCAAAAAAAAAATCACAAAATAATTACTTTGAATCATGCTTACTTTGTATTTGGGAGGCGGGTATAGGTACCTCCGCCCCGGGAACCATTTATTGTATAACCCACAACTCTGCCATACTTCACCCCACGTGATTCGCTACTTTTGGTGACTTAGCAGGGGTGCCCGGGTTAATGGGTCGAGGTTTTTACGGGTCTTGGCGACGGATGCATCTGCCCACTAAGTGATTCTTACGTCCCTCACTTCTGGACACACTGACCCCCAAATTCCTACCCACCCCTATGCCTTATTCCTTCCCAGAACTTCCCCTCCTTCCTTTTCTAAAAAAAAACCGTCCTCACAGCATCCCCAAAATGACATATGCCCTGAGAGGAATTAGTTTCCGCAGGGCCTCCTGTGTGTAGCTAATGTAAAAATACATAGTTAAATAGTATTTTAAAGGGATTTGGCAACTTGTATCCAATGTATAAAATATATATTATACATTGGAAAAGAAATACATTACAAATATGTTTGTACAAAATAACATTAAGTTTAGGATACATATCTTTACTTTTGAACATTCAGCCCAAAATAACGTATTCGGTGTAACGAGTCGTGCGTAGTATAAATAATAGTACTTATTTATTAAGTCAGACAGCCGTAGGGAAAATCTCCTACTTCACAGCCACGCAGTTAATCCTGCAAAACGTGTATCAATGTTGTCCGGCAGTGATGCGGTCTTAAGCCCTCCACTTATTAAGGCATTACGCCGGACCTATCCGCCCAGCCACCCGAGGGCGGGGGCGGGGACCGTATCGATCTCTCGTGTCCGCCTACCCCGATTCTCTCGGTTCTGCTACCTCCGCCAGTACGTGGTTTTCCACCTCCTCACTTCTCCTGCTCCACGCCCCGCGTTCTTGAGACAGGGGCGGATCGATCTGCGATTCACGAGGGATAGCTAGCTATACCGTGAATTGACGTGCGATGGATTTTATGTTACACAACTTAAAGTTTCAATGACAATAATATAATACATTTTTAATAAATAATATTTATTATTATGTACATTAATGTTTCACCAGAACGCAAAACGTTATCGGTTAGGTTAAGTTATTACTATTCCTCGTTACATTGTTCCTTGTTTTTGGTAAACGCACCCTATCGGTAACATATATCGTACTTTCTCAGAACAGGTATCGCTTGTCCTAATTAAGAGAACACCGACAGAAATGTCACTAAAAGCAATATATTATGCAGTGCTTTAAATTTAGAAGTGATAAATGCTTTAAATCACTATTATTTTCATGCTCAGTTCACTGCAAGCCTTTTTATCTTGATAAAATCGAGTAACCATATTATTATGTTCCCGAGCCGTCCCTGTCTCAGTTGAGCGCCTCGCAGTCTGCCGCGAATCCTTGAGGCCGATACAGACGACTAGTTTGCCCAGTAGTTTTTTAAGAAAACGTGTAGAAAGATATCGAACAAAAGGCTTGACGGTAGGACGTAGGTAGGCTTAGGACGGTAGGACGACCGAGCCTTTTTTCGACGCAGTGGCTTCACTTAGAACCTGGGTCGACCAGCAGTCTGTAGACCTGCCTTTGGGCCAGTTTCCCGCCCACTCCGCTGCTCCTACCCCTGTTTTTCCCACACACTCCACCCTCCCCCCTCCCGATGCTCGCTGCTCACTGGCAAAGTAATGTAAACAATCATTTAAAGTTTTGACAACCATGGAAAACGATTTGTTTTTCTAAACGTTTTCAGTTTGAGTTGTGCGGATTGTTTATATTCAGGCTTACTCTCCATGTAAATAGCGAAAAAGATTAACCAACTGTTCATCTAAAAAGGGTTTTATTAAATTCTTTGTTTATTTTGAACATTTCACTAGAAGCACGCAATCTAAAATCGAGCCAAATTGATATTTAAAAATATATTTTACTAATCAAATTAAGTTATCAGTTAAAAGATCACGACCATGTGCTCTAGTATTGTGTAGTCAATAATATTTATTATTAGGTCTTATTTCTTCGGAAATATCATTAAAAACTTTCTTAATTCGGTGAGTTTTGATTTTTTTTTGTAGGCTATATATCTTAATTAGGGAGTTTATTTTTCTTTAAAATTCTTTTGACATCCTGTCTGATATTTTATGTGTAAGTACGTCTAGGCTAGGCTAAATGATTCTATTAACTGTTAAAAATTTAGCTCTCTTCACAACCCGTATTCTTTGTGTTTTACGCTTTGTTTAAATATTATTAGCTTTTCTTTATTTGGTGTGATTTTTTTTAGCACTATGAAAAGTTTATATCGTTTTAGTTCTATCTCCCTCAAAGAAAAAACATAAGCTAAGATGTGTTAATGTTAGTGAATATGACACACGACGCGACGATACCTAGAGTAGGTAGGCATATTAAAAAAACACCCAAGATATGTTCACCTTCCGATTTCAATTAAAATCCTTTAAAAAGATTTAGTTTCGTAAATAGAGGCCACAATTCACAATATTTGCAATTACGTAAAAGATCCAATAAAGGCTGCGTCATCTGTATTTACGGTGTTCTCGCGTAGGTCATTGCTTTGCGCTGGCTAAACATAACGGTATCGGGAGTACAGAAGTTACTATGGCTGAGAGGAGTGACTCCTCAATTATGGTAATTATCGTGGGCGACAATTACGCGACCAAGGCAGAGAGATTCAACCGCACTTCTCATGTGCTCCTGGGAATTCAATTAATTAGTACCGAATTATTTATAACTTTGTCGTTAATAACTTTCATAAAATTTATGCGGAGAAAAATGAGTATCACTGATTTATTAAAATGCTATAAAAAAAGGTGACAGCAGACCCATTCCCCAATAAACTATTAGTTCTTTCGTAATATATCGGAACACTATTCATGCAACTGCGTTTATCCTGTTATTGTATGATGACGAAATGTGAAAACATTAGAATTTTTATGAACACACTTTTCCGAGATCGTTATAACACATTCGTGTTTTACTGATAATTTATTAAGAAATCTGTCAATTCATTCGTTAAAGGCCTGCAGTCCCGTTTTTAACAAGAACACATTTAACAGTTTTTTAATAAATTAGCAATATTTCATATCAGTAAGTTATCTCCTGTACGTGTAAGTGTACCTTAAATGGTTTTTCAGTGGCCCTAAATTCAAAGATATATATGGGATTCTAGAGCAACTTAACGCATATTTTATGCGAAGGCACACATACCTATTGTCAGTTTTGGGGCAATATTTCGAAACCGTATTATATTGATTTTAGCACTTTCATGCTTAAGTGAGTGTCAAATACGTATTTATTTTTACCAACCCTTTCATTAGTTTTGACAGGCCAATTGTAAGGAAATATAGTATTAATCAATATGGAAAAATACTCTGAATTTTCACAAAGGTGTCGTCTTTATGTAGGGGCCTGTGGGGTAATCGGTATTTCCGAGTTTACTTTGTAAATACGGCATGTTTACCTGCTCTATTTGATCGATTGACTATGCCTGGCCACGTTCCTATTACGGAACTGTATCGAAAATCGACTCCATTGTTATTCAGATTGATGTGTGGGCCCCTTTACACCTGTTATAAACTTACATATTTCATTCAAGCGGTTTAGTTTGAGACGGCCTTGATACGGGTTAAAAAAACAAATAACTTTCGGTTTTCATGACGTATGTTACTGTGAAATAGTATCTTTGTTATTTTAATAGTTTTCCTTTAGTGTTTTTTTAAAGAAATATTGGTATTGTTAGCATACGTTACATTAGGAATAGGTAGTAGGTACACAGTTGTTTGGTCAAATATGGTCATCGCGTAATTTAAATAACGTTATTCAAAGATAAACTGAAACTTGCCTTCCTAAAAATACCACTCGGAACACATTTTTATACTTCCAACTATGGCATATAGTTTTGTTATAAAGTAGCGAGATATTCCGTAATTTTATAGGATTGTGGGGTTTTATAATACCATAATAATGTATTAGGATAATTATGGTACTACGCGTTGCTTTATGATTAATCAGGTTATTACTTTCCCAAGCATAAACGAGTTCATTTTTGGGCAATTTCCTTGGAATACATCCTAAAAAGGGTGTTGTTTTTTTAAAGCCATGTCATTTTCAATCACCCTAAACACCTACCCTTCAATTATGCCCGTCGTAAAAGCCTGTTTGTACTAAAAAAACGTAGATATAAATTCCTGGAACTTCTTTGTGAGCTTTAAATAATAATATATCGTCTACGTGACGTCTCATTTTTTACCCTTCAGTTTCCTTCCGTTTCGTCGCGCTCAATTTCTTTGAATATTCGTTGCTGATTGTTCGTCGTATGGGAGGTTTTTTATTTTATTTATTTCGTGACCTTAAAATTAGTTAAATTCAATATTTTTTTAATCAACAGTCTCACCGAACATTAACAATCAACCACAACAATCAACAAATTAGGCACATGAAACATAAATCATGTGTGCTGAATTAACTAATGTAACAAATTGAAACTGATCGATGTCCTAATTTTATTGGATTGTTCTTCTTAAATCTTAATTTGTGAATTTTACCATTGACATGTATTGTAATCGTAAACAAAGGGAATGTATAATTAAATGCAACAGCTTTGTGTGAGTCGCTTAATTTATATGAACATTTCAACTGGCACAACCGTGCATTATATATCAGGGCATATTTAATATCAAAGGTGGATATTTTTAATTGCGAGGTTAACAAATATAAAAAGTCCATGATATAGTATTTTTTCGATGAGTTACGTTTCTGTTGTTTACATTTATTATTCTGTTATGAATTGAGAATGTTTTATGACTATAGATATGTAACTAAAAAGAAAAATGTTTTTCTGAATTATTATTATCACGTGTGAAATTTTTGTTGTTGTTATAATACATAGTTGCAAGCTGAATAAATATGAAAAAGTCCATAAAACAGTGCTTTTCTGACATTTAATTTTTTTTTTATGTAATTCTGTTTGATTTCATTTATTTCTGACATGCCATGAGAAACTTTTCTTTTTTTTATCCTTTTATGAATAACATAAACATGAATCTGTTTCTTATTACAGTACGGTTTTTTGTTTTATATCATTCAGTCCATTTCTTAACACAAGGAGGTTATAACTTGTTTTAATTTTGGTAAAAAATTGGTATAAATTGTCAAAAATGATGATAAATTCAACTGTTGATTTCCCTTTCGTTCTCCCTGGCGAAGGTAATGTGACAAAATATTACTATGTCATTATTGAATTATGTAATTTTACAATGTTACAGTTTTTCAAAAATTCTTAAAAATTGTAGGTTAGGTATATAGAATGAAATTTTCTTCAAAACTTCCACCGAAAGGATGATTGTAATTTGGAATGAGGGCAACACAGAAGCCTTTCGGGGCGTGAATTATTAGCAGGTGCACGAATTTGTCAGAAGCTAAGTTCCCGGCTGGAAAGTTGGCCCTCAATAGATGTATGATTCGATAACGCATCCAGCCACAAATTAAAAACGATTGACCGTAGATTGTACTACGCGGTTTCCGATTAAGCGTGCCGATTCCATATTTAATATTTTCTATGCAGGGGAGCCAAATTAATAATGAACGGGGTCAAGGCGGCTACCCTTGAGAACTCGGTTGCTTAAAATCGCTCCAGTTTTCAGCTCGGCGCACCCCACTTAAGGTCGAGTTGAACTTCTGGGCGTTCGGGTCGTGCCCAATCTCCGATACGAGTGATGGATTGTAAGGCTTTTGTTTACTACGGCGTGCAGTGAAAAGGAAAACATTTGAAGTTGTGATATTTTATTGAAAGCTCCCAGAGCAATCTGAGCTTAAATCGAATGAAGATGTAATCGCTGATTTTCAAGCCGAGCTTTCGAAACCGTGTCAGTGATTTTTAGAGAACTTAATCGAATCGCTATAAAATAAGTGATACAATCAAATACAAATACTTATTTTATTTCAAGTACTTTTTTCTTTATTTAATGCGTCAATCTTATTTTAGAGTTGATTGAAATTTACATCCTGCACTGCCCCCTTTTTTTACTGTAACACTAACATTGGCAAGGTATTATTTTTACATGAATAAACCTTCATTTTCCTACCCCAAAAATCTGCCTTGATCATTAACACTGTAAGGCTGCTCGAAACGTTTACGCAACACCAATCACTAAAGACAATAATTATCAGTAATATAAAATTTGATTTTGTTTCTTTTTTTTACCAATGTCAAAAATGTTTTTCTTGTGGTGTGCAAAATCTAAAAAAATATTGAAATATCAAAATTTTATTTGAGATTTTAATATTAAAATATTGTTGTGAGTTTTGAATGAGAGTGATATTTTATTGTAGAGTTTAGTACCATCATATAGGAAGCTTTTTTGCCAAAATGTTATATTTGTGGTTGCTTGTTGGATATGTTTTATATGTCCATATATACCAGTCTCACGATATACCTAATAACTTATAGTCCCGCTGGCTCCCGACGGTTGAAAGCAGTTGGGACTATTAAAAAAGGTTGTTACCATGATAAATGTGATATATTTCCGAGAGAATTATGTACATTTAACTACTATCATATGTAATGGAAAAGTATCTAAACAATGGAACCCAGTCCTTACATTCGTAAAATCGTTCACGCAAAGAACATTCTCAAGTCATTAAGCGCTGGGGAAGTTTCTTCCTTGTTGTAGAACTAATTCCGTCCTGCACTTACATAGCTCGTCAGTAAATTGAGCTTTTCGAAAAGGTTGATGGCAGTTTGCGAACAAGACCTCAGTCTAGCACTGAGCGAAGAATAATTGCGACGCAAATACTGGATTCATTTAACTCTCGTACCACACATAGTGCTTCTTCGCTACATATAAATTTATGGTATTCTCGTCTGTAAATAGTACCTTTCTAATTGGCTCTGATAATCTTAACTGTACAGCAGTTATCCGATTGTCTGAAGCGACAATATCTCTTCTCTTGATTTTTATTGTTTTTTTTTTGTGAACAAAATACGGTACAATCATGACAAAGTTTGTGAAATATTCAGTGACCTTTATCGTCACGTTTTTTTAAATGGAAGTGTATAGAAAATTGTTGTTTGTATATTATTTGCATTAAAACAGAGTCTTTTATTTGGTGTCCTGATTCGATCATTTTTTACGACTCGGGTCTAACACCACGACCCACTGGCGAAGTGATCGGGTCAAAAGTACACGATCACAATTGAGTATTTTTAGGCATGTAAAATGTAACCTAGATGTACGAATTGTGTAGATCGGACTTCTAGTATCGTTCTCGTTCTCGCAACAAAGAAATCGAGATGATTTAGCTGAAATGGACTGTCATTGCGGTTCCAGGCTGAGACCCCATTGGCAGCCTACTTCGGGTATATACCATCTCATTTTCTCATCCCATATCCCAAAATTATATATTTGTAGTCGCTCGCCACGCCCATTTCACTGACCGCTGATCAATAAAATTAAAGATCGACCCGATCCATCGGTGGTTCGTGATCGGATCAAAATGATCGAGTCGATCACATTCGAGCCTGGACTATCTAGTCTCTAGTCAATGAAAGTATTTTCTTTAAGTTTCATTATTATATGGGCCATATTGAATGTTCTATAAAATTCAATCTTCCTGCGAAGCCGTGTGTTAACCCTGGTTTAATTTGCTAGTGTGAATTTGTTAGTGAAACCTATTTTCGGATTCACTAACAAGCAATGCGTTTACTTCAATGGTTTTTGCGATAACAAGGTTACGTCGGATTTTTGAAAATCGATGGCCAACGACGGTTTGGTAATTTAATTCAGTGAATTGCGTTGATTGCTAATTCAGCCATGTTTAGTAATAAAAATTAACATAACAGGTGGTACTTGCCAATTTTGATAGCGCCTTTTTTTGCGAAATACATACCCTTAGAACATGCAGTTTAACACCCTTATTTTTCGGTACCAATACTACTAAAAAATCTGTCTATTTGTCTTAAACAACCACGACCGGTGAGCTCAGACGCCATGAAATTTGTACAGCATATATTAAGTCCGAAATTTCTAGGTCAACCCGACCGTTTTTTTAATTGGCAAGGTCATTTCTATATTGATCTACATTGAAAATGATTTTAAAATATCCATTAAATTATCGAATGGCAAGAGTGGACGCTGTATTGTTTGCAGTGTTCGTACCATATTTACCGAGATGAAATAGATTCAAATACGACGAAAAAAGGTAGATACCTAAAAGTAATTTTATTAAAAAGAAAATAATCCTTCATTTCGTGTTACGAAAGATTGCTTGTTCTTTCCATGAAAATATCTCCAATTTAGCTCGTTAGTAAAACATGTTGTAGTCTATATCATTTGTTAAATAATATGTTTCTCGTAGATTCACCTATTTAGTTTCAGGTTAACATGACCCTCTGAACATCCCTGGATTTTCTTCATCCTTTTTCATTCCAGCATTCTTACCTTTCTTATAAAATACGCCCCTCGGGCATTTCAGCATTTCAACGAGTGCAAAGAATCACATTGTTGTCTGCGAAGTTTATTTTATCCTTCAAGATTCTTCAACCGGAGCTTTTTTCATAAGTTCACTGCATACATACTAACAATACGTTAACTAAACAATACATGTTGTAAAAAAATAATTATTGTTTAATGCTTTCATTGTTACGCGAAAAACATTTCATATCATTATTTTACTATCTATATTTTAAGGGGATGTTACCGTAAGCGCAGCATAATTGCGGTTTTTGACGCAGTTTTTTGTAAATTTCTATATTGTTTATAAGAAAATAATATTATGTTTTGAACAGATAATTTATTCTTCTAAACAATGAGAAAACAAAACGCTTTAAAATGTTTAAAACAATTGCGTAAAAAAATATTTATAGAACCTCTATAAATAGCTTTAAGTTCGATTATATCCTTTAATTCTAAATGCAGAAGAATTTTAAATAAATACATTATCACCACGTCAATGTTGTCTAAACGATGAGAAAATAAAATTATTTTGAAAAGCATTAAAACAATGCTTAAATAAATAAAAACAGTTTTTTAATACTAAGATATTGTTCCTTGTATCACCGCATTATATAAATCACAACGCAAGTTATTTATCTTCAGTAACCGAGGTGAGTTCGACGTGAGAGCACGTTTCATTTTACAAAAAATAAATACGTAAATGTGTAGGCACATGAGAAAAGAGATCACACTAAAGGCTAGTCGTTATGTTATTATGTATCATTTCTAGCCCAAGTTGACTTTTTTACTATAAATCTCGTTTTATGCAACACTTGGCCATCTGGCTGACTACCAGCGGCACAGAATATTAGAGAGTGCCCCTTCACTAGAATCGTATTCCTAGTTTTATTTATTCACGCCCTACTGTGCTTTTACATAAATTTCTAATTATACAGTTATATTAATTGTAACAATAATTTATCTAATAAATTATGGTAAAATAAAATGAGTTTTTTATTAAGGAGTGGCATTCTCTTATATTTCAATAATTCAAGTGTTTGTGAAGAGTTTGTTTCATTACTGATACGGAATCCCAAAATAAATAGACAACATTCTCAAATTTATAACCCAGATTATGCCGTCGATTTATAGGTGTGGTAGTTAGTTTGAAAAAAAAAACACAGGTTATAAACTTTTTTGGATTAACTAGGCAAGATCAAAATGGAGTTAGTGGATAACACTGTCACTAATAAAATCGCTTTTGATTAACACGATAGTTAAACTTTTTTGATATATTTCGACATCACGGATTTTTTTAAAACGTATCAAATGATTAGTTTGACAGAGCGCGTCGTTACTTCTAACATGTAGGTACGTTCATCATCTACAAATAAATACAAAAACCGACCTATTAATAATAAATTCTTTATGTTACTCTATGTAAATATTATTTGTACTTATCTCATCTATGGGATGTGTGGGATTGCACTAACCTCCCCACATCCTGGAATAAAGAATTTATTATTATTATTATTATTATTATAATCCTTAAATCTTTTTTCCAGAGGTTACTAATTGTTTAGAATGGGCAACAAAGAAAAGAAGAACAGGTATTCGCTAGTAAGTAGGGCTGATGGTTTGTGAATAATGTTTATGTCTTTATTGTTTATATATGAATTGTTATTTGATTTGAAGTCTACCACCTCTCTCCATGGCTATAAATGTATTGTTTTGTAAATTTTTCGTTTTATATAATCTTTTGTTTTATATAATTTTTTTTAATTCATATTTCTTTCTCACAAATTTAAATAACTTATTCCATATTATGCTCTCCCAGTTAAAGTCACAAGGAGGAAATCCATAATTGGTTTTATTTTACTATATAATACTTATGTACAAACTGATTAAATGTAAACTGTCGATTTCCCAAAAATGAATACGCTCTAATGGGCTTTTACAAAAACAAGTAATACAGTTGTGTTAGGTACATAGTACTATATAGTATATTATACTCTCGGGCACGTCACCATAACATATTATATTGCCGATTGAGTCGTACAAATCTGTACCCGAATTCGCCCGTGGGAAGAGCGATACGCTATTTAAATATATTAGATAAAAATTTCGACATATTCTTCGGAAAATTCAATGAGTTTGTAAGGTTTTTGGCACTACATTCTCACTGTGAAAATGGTACTTTTACAATTAGTTAGATAAAATATCTGTAATGTTGTAAAAATTTTTGTACACAAATAAAATAAATAAAATTATATATAGTGTACAATAAATAATGTTTTATGATGAAGTAAATTAAATTTAATAGTGTGGATTATGGAAAGCAAAATATGTATCAAGAAAGATAGAAATATAAAAATAAAGTGTATTCACTACGGAGTCGTGAATTCATACATCTAAGTAAAGTGATTAAAAATATATCGTTTTATAACTAATACGGTATATTTAAACATGTCTAAAATATTCCCAAATATATTGCCAAAATTATGTAGTCTATTTATAGGTGTATGAGCTTCATAGTTGGTTTTAAAATTGGCAAAGAAAACGGTAGAACTTTGCCTCAAATTTCTGGTCGGTACGTAAAATTTTATTTTGGTGAGAATTTCAGGGTTGTCAATGCAATTATTAATAATTTTATTTAATATTACAAGTTCAGAGATGATCCGCTTATCTGACAGCGTTATTGTTAAGTTGTTTCATCAAAAGGACATAGTTAATATTTTGAATTGGAATATTCAGTTTAAAGTTAATAAATCTTAAAAATATGTGCTGTACTCTTTCTATATTGTCAGAAAGCGTTTTATACAATGGGGATCAAATAGGCGAATTATACTCTACCTGGTTTCTTACTAAAGAAGTGTACAATGTTTTCAAACATTCAAGTGACTTGAAACCACTCGCTGTTCTGCATATGAAACCAAGCATTTTTATAAATTTCTTTGTTATATCATTTACATGCAGATTAAATGTTAACTTTTCATCAAATATAACCCCCAAGTCGCTGATCTGAGCGACTGATGTCAATAGTACATTATTTAAAGAGTATTCATAAGTAACATGACTTTGGATTTTACGAAAACGAATAACTTAGCACTTTTGAATATTAAGAAATAATTAGTTGATCACACACCAATGATACAATTTACAATTTATCCAAATTAGATTGCAAAATATGGCAATCCTCTATAGTACGTATCATTCTATATATTTTCAAATCATCAGCGAAGAGCAGAACTTGTACATCTTTAAATACACCAACAATGTCATTTATAAATAATAAAAACAGAGTTGGTCCGAGGTGAGATCCTTGGGAAACTTCACATATGGATTCGAAGATGTAAGATTCTACAGAATTTATTTTAACACAAAGCTTTCTTTTACTAAGATAACTGTTGATCCAGATCAATAAGGTTCCTTTAATGCCCAAAAGACTTAGTTTATACATAAGAATATGTCTCCTAACTATATCAAAAGCTTTGGAAAAATCAGGGAATATCGAATCCACCCGATGCTTGTGGATAAGGAAATCAGTTACTTACATAATTTTCATAAATGATTAAGTTACTGAAAGTGTTTCTATCTGTGATAAAGCCGTGCTGATTGGGAACGATTATATTATTGATTTGTTTTGTAATGACATCTAGTAAATTATTTTTACTATTCCTAACTTATAAAATAATAAATGATGGTTTTTATATAAAAAATTGAATCTTATGCTTTTTACATTACATAATTATTTGTTTTACGTAACTTTTTTGCAAAAAATAATAATAAATATTGAAAATGACCGATATTTTATTTATCTTGCCAATATATTCAGATATAATTATGATCAGATATTATGAAAATAAATACCGTATTGTTTTGACATCTGTCAATGAAGAACAAGTCGGTTACGAGACATAAGGTACTACTTACCGTCTAGCAGTGTAGTTGATAGTATCGATAATTTATCAAACAAGTTTGATAGAAATCTGATAATCTCATCTAAATCTCATAAAATCATGAGCTTCTTCTGCAATTCTTCTATCGAAATTTACCTAAAAAATGCAAACTCAACTTAATAAACTTTATTTGAAAGACGCTCATTATTAAGCGTTTCATGTTCAAACCTTACTCATGGGTACCATCTAGTGGATTTCATCGCTGCCGCTCGAACTGAGTTGACCAGCGCACGTCGCCGCGTGTTCCCCGTTCCAACTTACTTCATTCTTCTCCGCCCCGAAATATTATTTCGGTTTTTGCAAATACCCCCTTAACACTTTCCATAGTTTCGGTTTGCAAACAGTAGTGGGCATAATTGAAATCCATTTATAATTTTAATCGGTAGATTACGTAATAATTCGAAAGACAATAATTTCGATATATGCCTTGTTGTTTGAATGTTTACGTTATCTTTAAGCTGTCGTACCCTTAAATTAAATATACCATTCCTAAGAGAAAGCCGAGTTATATTCAATTTTTCAATTAAGTCCTAAATCCTGTATCTAAATTTCGCCAATAAACAATTAGATAATGTTAATTAAGTGTTAATCTCAAGTGACCTACCAGGTAAGTATTACTATTGTACTGTATATTTTCTCCATAAATAGTTAAGTAATAACATAGATCACTGTAGAAATGTATTATAAGTTTGTACAGCACCCTTGAGGTGATTTTGCACAAAAACGGCGCTATACAAGTCATCCAATTATTATTATTATTATTATTATTATCTTTCTGAATTTTATTTTATTTTTACATATACCCCTGGAGGCACTGAGCAAAATCATTTACCTCCAGGGCCTATATCATCTTTGGGGATGCTGTGTAGTGATTTTTTAAGGAAAAGAAGGCGAGAAAGTTCTGGGAAGGGAAAAAATATGAGGGATGGGTAGGAATCTAGGGATCAGTTTGTTCAGGAGTGACGGGCTTCCCGAAGCAGCGCAAGGCGATCGGTCAAGAAGAGAACAGTTGGAGAGGTGAAAGGATCTCCGACCTATCCCGATCCGGCACGCCTCGTAACTTGTGGATAGGCGCATCCTGAACACAACTTCACCCGATGAACCCGGGCACCTCTGCTAAGTCACCAAATGTAGCGAATCACTTTGGGTGACTTATGGCAGTGTTGGTTATCTAATAAAAGGTTCCCGGACGGCGGTACCCAAACCCGCCTCCCAAATTGGAAATATTATGGATGTCAAAATTACGTTCATTTTCACCCACATTTATCAAAAACAAATAAATGTTATAACAATGACAAAATTATAGGTTAATGGGTTAGTAACTACTCAAAATTTATAATTTTTATTCATTATACCTAGGAAAAGAAGTGGTTCGTTATATTTATATGGGTTCCATGATATTTCGTCAAAATGAATATTCAACACACCTTTAAAAAGTGATATAGAGTCATTTAAAGTGATGAAACAAAAACTCAGTTTAATTCTTACCTATGTAACCTATTTAACCTAGTTTTTGTTTCATCATTTTCCATGACTTTTCGCATTATGTGACCTTCAAAAAAACAATTCTATAAAATAATTACAGTATTATCCGCTTCAAATGATTTAAAGAATATCCCGACGAAAACAATGACGATACTTGAGACAAACATCGAGTCGCTCGAGCAGTTATTTCTTAGCATCTTTCGATTATTTCAATATTTCGATCATGTATAAATAGTATGTAAGAGTTTTGTATTTCATTATTGAAGTACACCTTGTTTTCCTTTGTGAAACTCGTATATTCATTATAATGATTATCCATCGCTACTGTAAAATAATAACGTAATTCGTATTTATAATAATAATGATAATAATAAAACATTTATTTGCCAATAGATAAATTTTACATATTTTTAACATCAATTCTATTGACAAAAAGGTCACTGCTCAGCTATGCATTCCGGATCTCTCCGGGAATGCAGCTGGTTTTCAGCAGTGCCTCCAAGATAATAATAATATATACATATTTAGGTATAATAATGAACAATGAAATAATATTAACAATAAAAACTCAAACCAACACAAACAAATAAAAATATAAATAGTAAGTTTACAAATCAGTGCAAAAATAAACAATATGTATGGTTAACGTGAAATATTTTTATTCTAATAAATCTTTCGACCTTTCAGTATCAATACGACTTAATATTTGATATACGATATGTTTTGTGAACTTTCGTGTATTATTATTTGATAAGGTTTAGTAGTCGTATATATTTTCGTAACAGGTTTCTCAAATTTGAATAGATAAAAAAGCTCATAGAAAATGTTCCCTCAATGAATACTGAAGGAGACTAATGTAAACACATAACATCCGTCCACTTTTTTGTATCTTCCGTTGTTGGATGTTAATCTTTTGTCTCCTCGTCTGGAGGGAAACTCATTCAAATTAAACCGCGTGGAAAACATTTCTGGGATTTAAGATTCATTATTTGAGAGCTTTTGCAAAAAAACTTTTGTTTAATGAGGATTGAGTTTGCTTAGGTATATAATTATCAAAATTTGGCAGAAAAAAACGCATTAATTTAAAATATTTATTTTTCAAAAATCTGTATTCAGAAAAAAGGGCTTAAATGTAACTAAGGACAAACATTGAAATAACCCTTTTTAATAAAAAAATTGTTATCGTAGATATTAATAATAATAATAATATGATATTTGGATGATTTTTATAGCGCCGTTTTTGTGCAAAACCACCTCAAGGGCGCTTTACAAATATATAATACATTTCTACAATGATCTATGTTATTACAACTATATATGGAGATAATATACAGTACAATACTTACCCGGTAGGTCACTTGAGATTAACACTTAATTAACATTAACTAATTGTTTATTAGCGAAATTTAGATACAGGATTTAGGACATGATAGGATATAACTGGACTTTCTCTCAGGAATGGTATATTTAATTTAAGGGTTTTAAGTTTAAAAAGGTAAGTTTTTAGTTTAGACCTGAATTCTGTTGGACTTGTTATGGATCTTAGTTCCGGAGGGTGGACGTGTTTTATAACTAAGGCCGTAATGTATTTTTGGACAATAATCCATAATTGCTGTGTGACACGTGAAGTTTGGTTTAATTAATGTAGCTTTTGGAAAGAGGTGATGCAGTAAATCGTTTCCATATTAATTTATTTTGATTATATCGCTAGAAGGTGGTTTATTCTTTGTAAATACCACTGTGGGAATAATTTAATGAAGGACTAGATAGATTTTATAGAATTCAAATTAATATTTTCTGATATGGTACACTAATATTAGCGTACATCACCCTTGGGGTAAAATATGACCACATTGCTCAATTTAAATTGAAATTGTTATTGCATTACGTTTCTATTTTACATTTGCGACTGTGGACTTTTGTTAGGCTAGAGGGCAATCATAAAAAATACATTGTATTTCCAGCGCGGTAGCAGATCCCTGAAAACCTTTACACAAAACTAAACTTTTATTACCTTGTTTGACATTTTGAAGCACCCTAGTGATCACAAAAACGGCACTATAAAAAAATCATCCAATTATGTTTATCATTATAATGTTAGAAAGTAACCTACCGCTCATATATTTTAACCTTGCTCCTCTAACATTTGTACTTGAACATGAAAAATAATCTTTTGTAAAATGTTTATTTTATGAAAAGCAACTTGGTACAACTCATTTTTAAAGAAATAATGAACTTTGTTTCGCTTAACTTTAGGGGCAGACATGAAATAGAACAAACATTGAACGGACATGTTGTTTTGTACTAGCGATTGGAATAAAAAAAAATTCGGGCTTGAACGTTGAAACACAACATACGTTAAAGCTTTGCGATATTTAACTAAATAAGTTAGCGAGTGGTACAACTTTGCCCTTTAATGATGACATTTTCGCGTAGATTTTCCATATCTGTGAGTGTACCTATGTAATGTATGTAAAGAGAGAGATAGTGTCATCAGTGTTTACACTTTGTAAAAAGGGACATTCTTACTTTTTTTACTCATTCGCCAGCAATCTTTTTACAAGTCTGTTCGTCTATTCAGCGGTGCGCACGATGTTATTAATGTTCTCAACACCCTCTCCCCACCCCCTCTCGAGTGCCTGAACCCTCTCCCTGAAGGGTGCCAAACCTAACCCCTGTTCCAAAGTGCCCCGTTCCTCCTCCCGTTGAAAAGTGCCCGTTCCTCCTCCCGTTGAAAAGTGCCCGTTCTTCCCCCCGTTCAAAAGTGCCCCTGCCTCCCCTACTTCAAAGTGCCACCGTGCCGCAAGTGTCCCAGAGGCATGCAAACTTTGCACTTTATCATAAATATACGAGTTTGCGCAGCACCTAAATTAATATTTTCAAGCCCTACCGCAAATCACTTCAAAAATTAACATAAATATTACAATATGAATTGTATTTCGCGTTTTACATGACAAACATTTACAGTAAATCTCCTTATAAAGTTCCGTTAAGTGCATATTATTAAAAGTTGCAAACGTGACACTTGTTTCCATCTGCGAAGATAAAAGTTCCTAAATATGGAATAATTAATAAAAATAAGCTTCTTCACTACTGTTCCCGAAACCTGCATCTTTGTTTACTTTGTTTGTTTGCCCTTTCAGCAATTTGAACCTCATTTGAAAGCTAACCTTTCAAGAGCACCCACTTTCAAAAACCGGAGCTTCAAATTCATATGTTTTAGTCATCTACATTAAAACCTCATTATTAACGAGTTTAAACTAAGAGTTTCAAATTGCTCGCGTACCGCGTTTCTGCACCCCATTTCACATCCGCACCACGACCCCCAACCCTCGAAAACTCCTGTTCATAGTTCATACCTACCCGTAGCGGGAACAGCGGCTACGAACTACGAACATACATCTCTCTATTATTGTTGGCTTTCCGTCTCCCGTAGAACTCGAATTGTCGAAATCCTTTTTCTCTGTCAAAGCGACCATTACCAAGTAAAGATAAAAGTGACGCGTCTGCGGTTAGACTTCTTTGAATCTTTTCGCCATGTATATTTGTCTCCATTACAGCCTTCGTGCCCTGATAGATTGTTCTTTACGACATGCGTTCGAAAATCTCATCTGAAAAGTTTCATGCATTTATTATTACATGTTTCTCTCTGTATTTGAGTAAACTTTATCTCATAATTTTCTCACTTGAAGGCATGCCGCTGATAGATCCGTTTTAACGTCATCCCCTTTTCTCATAAATGACGCACGAACAGTTTGTAAAATGGAAGCCTTAGCGTCTTATGAGGCCCAAATCAGTTAAAACTGGTATGACAAGCATAGCCTGTGAGTTTAATGACAAAACTAGCCATACAATAAATTTTATGAATTTGTGTTAGTACACGATTTATTAATTTAAAAGAGTATATAGTTTACTTTCAGCACGTTCCAGAGTGGAAGATACTCTCAGTATCGCCCTGGTGTAAGGACCACCATTCAGAATTGAAACGTTGCTTAAAATGGCTTTGTGACCAGATCTGAATAGCCATGTACTGCCCCACCTTCCTCTTCCCACTACTTTTAGCCTCACAACGTTCCCTAATTGCAAACAGCAAATGGCGCGAAACGCCGCTTGCGGTTGCTTCGTTCCTTTCCCATAATTTCAGGCTCGGCTCGCGTTTCGGTTCGCAAATGTATACGCAGCATTAAAACAACATCGGCGTCGTCGTGAATTGGATGTGTCGAAAGAATATAAAGACAAAGTGTGTCCATGCGTGATTCTCAGAGATGTTTCGATTGTTTATCCTTATAGCGTTCATAGATATAAATAATCGCCATTATTCAGCGGTCTGAGAAAGCCTCGAGAAGTTTCCCAACCCTGACAAGATATAAATACTCGTACTACTCAACCAACTTCGGAATGTTTATAAATGACAAGGCCAATCTTGATCCGACTGAGACATGAAAAAACTTTCTCCTGAAAGCCCAGATTTTCAAGCGGAATTATAAAGTCAAATTTAGGGATGGAAGATAAAGTTTTCTTCGCTTTTTACTATTTCTAACCTCTTTGTGTACATTATGTGCTTTGTGAGCGTTCCAAGTTACAATTTAATTCATTTGGCATTTGAAAAAACTTGTCATTCTGTTTTTCCTATCTAAGCTTTACAGTAAAATGCGGAGTTTTTCATTGCATACCTTGTCGTTGTTTTGATGGAACACATAATTCAAATCTCTTAACTCTTCAGGCCTCATACAGGCCAAATTTTGACAGAAATCCAAATAATTGGAATATTTCTGAACGTAAAATAAACATAAATCCGAAAACATAAAAACTGCCTTTGAAAGGTGATAATATACGTTTTCGAATTGTATTATAATAAATTAATATATAATTTTTGATATATTAAATATTTTAATACGAACATAAAAAATAGCTTACTTTACGTTTTTTGTAACTAAAATTACTGATAAAACCCACCCAATTTATTAGATAAACGTATTGCTAACGTTACTGTCACCTTACCTTTTTGCCGTTTCATAGAAAAATAATTATTAAAAAATTCACGAAGTTTCATAATTATTTTTCAAATAGCGTTTGAAACCTTCATTCACCTTCGTTCGAAAAGATTAAAAAAGGTGCACTTTTTAATATTGTGGTTTATTTCTATATTTGAATATAAAGTATTGTGTTTTCTCTTTTTAAATCCGTTTAGATTATATTTCTCCTCACGACAATAAGGAAGATAAAACGATTTCTATGAGACTGAGACAATGAGTTGTTCCATAAGTAAAATACATTTCCATTCCATTTTTTAAATTTGGGGCGAGTTTCAGGGTTAATTTAAATGGGATCATTCTTTAGATTATTTTTTACATCGATTGTGGGAAGTTCTTTTACAGTGGAATAACTTAATTAGTAAAATTGTAATATTAAAATTGAAGACAATATTAACGTTTCTCAAACGAAAGATGTGAAATAAAAAAGACAGAAAAGATTTTTTTTATTTTTTTTTATTATCAATATAAAGTTTCTTTTACAGGTTTTTTTTTTCGATGTCTGTCTCACTAGGATAAACCTGTGTCGAGACAGACGTATTTGATACATTAAAAATGTTTACATATTTTTTGATACATTAAATATTTCACTACATTAAATGACATTGTGAAAAAGATAGAAAATAATAAATAATAATAATAAATGATACATTTGTTAATCAGCATCTAGTTGGAGTACATACTTATGTAGGGATTTTTATAAAAAAATTTATCATGGATCTGTCTTGGCTGATGATCCAAGATTTGATGTCTGTTTTATATTTCAGAAAAAATTCGTTCAGTCTAATGGCTAGTGGGAGAGCATTATATAGCCTTGTTGCAAAATATCTAAAATTTCTCTGGCCAAAAGTTGTTTTAGCGAAAGGGATTTGTAAGAAATTATGTCCTTTTGTTCTAGTATCACGAGCAGTTTGGATATTGTCAAAATTATCAATTATTGATTCAGTCGCATCTAAGAATTACTTATGTGTAGGTTTCTATTTTAGGATTATTTTATGTTTATTTTATGTTTATAGACTACATTTATAGGGCCTTACTAATAAATGTATTTTAAATTTTATACAACTGATAAACAACCATTAATTTAGGTGAAATAACACTTTTATTAGTAAGGGGTTGAAGTTTACACCATCGAAATCTAGGCAGTTAAAAAGTGATTCACCGATACCTTAAAGTATTTAAACAATATTTTATGTTTGTTTCTCGCACTTTAACGATACCGTTTTACACGGAGAAAAATGATCCCGTTAAAAGTAACAGGGTGCTAACTTCATGTTCTAATATTTGTCGTTCAGAATATATCGAGAACACCTGTTTTTTTCATAATAGATATCTTTACTTAATTTTGCAATATAAGTACAATATAAGTCACTATCACGCACTTGAAGTGAAATGACACTAAACTGCGCTATATAAATGATATTTCATTATTATTTATAACAATATAATAGTCTTCTACGAGTATAGGGAACATGTTTTATTAATTTATTATTCATATCAGTATTTTTAGGAACACGTGTTCCGCCGTCCGCATAAAACATTTGCATTGAATGATACTTTGTTACGAACTCTTTTATTTCATTCGTTATAGGCCCGCAGTCCCATTTTTAACAGGAATACGAATAATTTGGCCAGATTTTTTATAAATCAACAGTATTTCAAATTGGTAAGTTTTCTCCGTATAACGACTTTCTGAGAAATTTGAAATTGTCCATTTAATCGATAGTAAAATGTCCAGATCATTGATATTCGTTTAGGTAGATTTTCATCAATTATTATTGGTGTGTAAGGTTTTTAATGTCGAACATTAAACAAATATTCTGTTAAAAATATAAAAATGGGTTTATACTCGTATATGTTTTTTTTCGCAACGATATAATACGAATATTTTGAGCTGATCAAATTTCAAATAAAATCAAAGGTTTTCTGGAAACTGTTCCATCAATTTGATTGAAAGACTGATTAATCTTCCTTTATCCGTGATGTTTTTTTCCTTTGAACCTGACGTTTTACAATCTTTTCCGAAATTATGACCAGTTGCGCTTTGCTGTTCATATCCGTCTCAAGTGCAGAATAAACAGAAATTTTTTTTAAAATCTTCAAAGAAAATTGCTTCGCGAAAGTCAAAGCTAAATTAAGCAAGCTTTTCATAAATATATTAAAAGCAAACCTGTATTAAAGGTAAAATTATGCGCAACATTACAATAACAATCTTTGGTTTATTTTCAGAACTGTACATATAAATAATCTGGGTACTAGAAAAATATGTCTTAGAAAAATATTTATACATTTATCCAGGAAAAACCTGGCGTTTACAATTACCATACCTTTGTTTTCATCCGAGCCAAGAATGGCTACTTCAGAAAATTGTTATTTTACTTTCTCGAATAGGTACAACAAACAAACATAAGTACGGGTAATGTTTGCAGTCTGCGATATTTGTTTTAACTGAAGTTTGCTCGAGCTTTTCATCGTTCATTAATAATATTGTGGATTCGAAAATAAAACAACCAAAGTGAATTATCGTTTACCACAATAAAAATGCCTTTTACAAGACCGGTAAGTGATGGCTTCTCGACAAAACCAGAGATTTATTCAGTTTTTCGGTCCACTGCATTGATGTCAAATCCTTTGTATGTTTTTTTTTTCTGATAAATTGTTTTGTTGTTTTGGTACTTTGTCACCGTAGGGGAAGGATTCCCTTATCACACCCCGGCGGGGGGATAATTGGATATGATTTATGTCACACGTCGCGACAACGGACAGGAATTATTATTTTCCATAGAATCTGGGGAAATACCTATGTAGTCGCCTCGTTCCCTATTCTGTCACTGCTCGTAATTGCCAATCTACATACGGCTCCTACGTAGATGTGGCGCAACCACCGACACCAACAATCTGTCACCACCTATTAATTGTTCAGACCATAATTACTAGGCGTTTTGCGTAGTGAAAAGGTTATCTTATTATGAATTTAGCGGTTGACAGTATTTTGATGTATTTTCCACAGCGCCAACCGTCTTAGATCCATGAAAGATTTTCACTTAATTTAAAACAAAATGCTTTTTTTTAATTTATGAACGAGATTTAATAGTTTATTGTCTAGTTTAGTATTTTTTAAAATGATATACTAATGTTTATAAGACAAGGTTTTTCATGCACAGCACACAGGATAACAAATTATTATAAGTAATAATGAGTTTCCTGAAACATCCATACAAATTGAAATTGTCTTGAAAAAAATTTAAAATAGCACCTGACCGGACATCAGAAGGTGCGAGTTCAATTCCCGTCGGCGGAATTTATTTTGACTCGGGAGATATTTTCAATTTGTTTGGATATTTCAGGCGACTAATTATTGTTTATAATAATTTGATATCTAGTTTAGGTTTATATTAGTATATCCATGGAATTCCCTATATTTGATAAAATTTAATATGATATGTAGTTAAATTAACTCCGAATGATTTAATTGGTTTACTTACGCTGTAAGCGCGCTTTACTTGCGTGGCGTAGCCTATTTCAGAATATCGTTCGCCATACAATCATATTGGTAGTGTATGGCCAGCGATACGCTGAAATAGGCCAAGCCATGATACGTACATCGTAGTGTGTCGCCTACCTTAAGCTGGAATTTAAACCTTATCACCTTTTATATAAGGAGCGTTATTTGTTAGCGCCCCGATTCCACAATGGTACAGGACGTGGTGCATCGCCTTTAGTTGCTTTAATCATTATATTAACATTGAAGTAAATAAGATACATACTCGTATATAGTAATTTTTACTTTTAAAATTTCGTGTTTCATAATTGCTTTGGATCTTTTTTTTTACATATTTCATATTGATTTTCTTCGATTACAATTGAGCAAATTATCGTCCTTACTTGAAATAGACGTGCAAAAAATTCATTTCTAGAAATAATTAACTTTTTCAATGAATTTGCTCCGTTGAAAAGGTAGTAAGAAAAGATGGAAATAAAGTTGCTTAAATTAAGAAATTCATTGATGCGGTTTCCCGACGACTTCCGCAGCTTTTCAGGAATATTCACCTGCCCCATTTTGAATCCTAAATTATTTCAGTTTCTGACAATTTAAATAGATTTAGGCCGTAAATATGAGTTTTACTGGCTTATTTCACTCGCATGTCCGGCATACGTAAACCATTTTTATGTGAGGATCATTATTCTGAAATATTTTGCTTATGCCAACTATAAATTTTCAGATTTATAACATCAAAAGATGTGCGCTCGCTCGCTGAAATAACGCGGGGCGTAAACGTGTCTTTTATTGAATATTTTGTTTAAAATTTCGTAAATATTTGTATGGAGATGTACACATTGCAATGGAAGCTCGCTTGTGAGTAACTAAATTATTTGTGTCCCAGAGCCACATGTAGAAATGCGATCCAAAATAAAACATGTTGACATATAATTCTGATAGTGACCCAAACTTCTATCTGACCCAAACTCCTACCTGACCCAAATTATTTTTCCTCTCCCCGAGGCTACGATGTAAGTAATACCATATAAGAGCCTATTTACGAAGGTGGAGATGGTAAATGGTTTGGACATGTAGAGTTGATGAACAAAGAAAGGAGCGCCGTGAGAACGATTGACATGCGAAGTGAATGGAAGAATGAGCCGGTGCAGTCAAGGAAGACATGACACAATCAAGTGAATCAATTACTTAACTCTGGTCATATCAAGAGTCACTAGTAAAGAAGAGTAGTTACGAGTATATTATGTGACGATTTGTGACCGAGGAGTGTGAACCAAGACATAATATGAATACCTGAATTAAATAAAGCACTAAGTGCATTTTTTTAGTAAATAAAATGTAGAAATGTATTTGTGCCATCGTCAATATCCTAAGACCTAAGTACCACAAAAATGTTTGTGGCACACATTATTCAACTTGTAGCAAAAACAGACATGTCGTATTTATACCGGGTGTATTTTCTCTATAAACTCTTTTATTCAGTTACAACCACAGACATAGGAATTCATAGACGAGAAGATAATGGCGAGGGGTAAAATCAACTGTTAAAGAACGAAGGGAGTAAGGCTGACTGTGATTCGTCAATAAATCAATCTGACAGTAAATAGGCATCTCGCATTATAATATCACCATTTAGTTCTTAAAAGTAAAATCTGCTTTTGAATGAATAGACATTTCTACATGGGAGCGCAAATTACTCGCCACGTTATGAACTAATTTGCGAAGTCCAAATTCGGCAAAGTAAGGCAGCTTCTATTTTCAGAGTCGTAGTTAGTTTCAGAGTATTTAGTTAAGACACTTTTACAAATGTCTCATAATTTACTTACCCCAGTAAACAACGATGAGCACACTTGAGAATCGCTACATTGTGATGTGATAGTATATGTTTCTAAAACTGATCCATATAATACGGTGTGAATAAGCTTAAAATAAAGTAAAATAATGCTTACTTATGGAATGTAATACGACAATTGGGTTTATTCTCTTTTTCACATCTATTTTTACAAGTTTTCATATCACAAGTCAACATTTTGCCGTGTTATTTCGTAAAATGAACCGATGATGCCTCGACCATAGTTCGCACAAGAATGATGACGTCACGTTTTCAAATTTCACTTGAGGCCATATGCGAGCCCAGCCGGCTCAATGGAACCGGTATGGGGAGTGGGGATAATACGCTTTTAATCACTTAGGGCAGGTCTACTAATATTCATATGTCTATGGTTACAACCCTATATCTCAATTAAATATTATATATATGTAGCATTTCTCTGACCACCCTTTCTGAGAATTGGCGTGATAGTTACGTACATCGCATTTAAAAAATAATTTTACCATATTGTTCGACAAATTGTTGTAATATTTCACCCTAAATAACGAAGGATGAACTACCCTGTGGTACTTCTGTGACCGAACATATATTGGAAAAATCATTTTTCGTTATGTCCGAACGACGTAGAATTGGCATATGACAAATGATACCCAAATTGAATCGGACCGCGGACCCCAGGTATTGCATATCTGAGCCCGATGAATTGGAACATAATTGGATGGGAAATGGATGGATTCGATGGATTCATCATATTTTATAACTCGCCTCTCATTTTGGGATCCCAATTGTGGGAGATGTGACATTCGCACGGATTCATTGATACATACGAGAATAATCACATATTTACCGATTTTTTAAAAATAGGAATAAATTGAATTTGCGGTAGGTTTAATTGTTAAAAACAAACAGATTTCACAATCCTTTTGGAGTTTTTGGGACATATTTGATCCTATTCTCGTGGGAGATTTGACATTCGCACGGATTTATTGATACAGACGAGAAGATTAACTTGTGTATTTTGAACCGCAATTTGTCGTAGATACCCACTACAAAGAATCAGGTGTGTCAAACCAATTTAGGAGCGTATACGGTGCTGTTTTTTTTTAATGCATTTTTGTTTTCGAAAATGAATTGAGCAGAAATTGGCTCGTATTTGATGACAATGCATCTTATCAACTTTTGGTGGCAATCAAGTAAACACAACCGAAAACTTACGTATTTCTCTGAAATTAGATTACAGCAGTTAATATATGAAATAAATGTTGATTCTACGCGATCTGCGTTTGTTTTTTTAGCGCCGTTGATTCCAGTCTCGGAGAAGGAAGGTACACTCCTCAGTATAACCAAATATTTTATTTTATTTTTAAATGGATATAACTAACTAACCATCATGCCGTTTCCCCACAGCGGTAGGCAGAGAGGACGGACCGCCAAACAACTCGGTCTCGGCACACACTACTTTCCTCATCCACATTCATACATCGTCTCAAACATACTCTTTTTTTATTCCGACTCTTGACATGGTCCGTCTCAAGTATCTGGTTTACATGTTCGTTCCATGTCTTCCTGGGGCGTCCACGACTTCTACCGTTCACATTCGTGTCATATATTGATGTCATATGTATTGTAGATATGTTAGATGTGTAGACATGTATTGTAGGAAAAAAACTTTGATTTTAACGGGTTAATTTTTTTCTCTAGTTTATTTGTTTAGTTTTAATATTATAGTTCCAACATTAACCGTTGTCTTTCAAAGAATGCTTCAGCGTATTAATTTTGGGATAGAAAATGAACATCAGATTAACGTCAATGCGATAGGTTGCCTAACCTTGGCCGACAGTAAAATTCTATCGAAAATAATCCCTTATCTGGAAAAGGGATTTTGGTGTCAATTTGGGAAAGAAGATTATCAGAACGTACATAAATCCGTGTTTAGAGTAAATTCTATATTTTTCCGTTTCGTATTCTTTGTAAATAATTGACATGTTTTAATAATTAAAATCAGAATGAAGCGTAAAGCTTTAAGAAGTTATTTCTTAGGTAATAATGGTTGTATATTGGGCAATATTGGTAACGTGGCCGTTAGCAATCTCCCATACCGAAATAGTTGCGAAACAATGCGGCATCTAGGGCCAAAACATAGCTTCCTAGTGATATTCCGTGAACCAATAACGTGCTCTAGGATTCCAAGTATGCCGAAGTGGAATGGTCCTAGCACGCATATAAGATGCCAAATGGACACCTTACCACCTACAAAGGAATACCTTCAGTGTAATTTCGTTTCGTTGAAAATATGACTACGGTTTCTTTGTATCGTAAATTCACTTATATAGTAGACGTTTTTTCTCTGTTTACGCAAAACCTCGTAACTTTATACAGTATACATAATAAACACATATTATCTTATACGCAATATATTCACACGGATAAGAGACATGTTAAAGGATCAGAATATTATGAAGCAAAATATATATTGGAATGTTTTTGTTTTTACACTTAAAATATACATAGGGATGATGTCTAAGGAAATGAAAGGAGAGATACATGGACACGGGAAGAGAAATGCAAAGCAAATTAGATTGCCCACAAGGAAGAAATCAAGCACTTAGAATATACACCCAGAAATACTTCACCACCTTCCTCCTCCCATCTCCTTCCACTACCCGCTACATTCAACATACCCCAATTGGGGGTGCCATAATCTCTCTGGCTTCAGACGGTTGGGAGCAGTTGGGACTCTTGTGCGGTTTCACATTAAAAATATAAATTAATAAAGAAATCTCTGATGTACGAGGCGGTCCAACTTTACAACAAAATCCCGAATGAAATTATTAAAATTAAAATATATGATTCATTTTAAAAAGGAATTAAGAAAGTATGTCTACCTCAAATATTGATAACAAATAATTTTAAGCAATAATTAGTCTCCTGAAATATCAATACAAATAGAAAATATCTCCCGAGTAAAAATAAATGCCGCCAACGGGAATTGAACCCGTGCCTTCCCGTTGGCTGCATTTATTTTTACTCGGGAGATATTTTCTATTTGTATTGATATCTCAGGCGACTAATTATTGCTTATAATTATTTGTCATCCTTTATGCTACGCATAAAACCTTGTCTTATAAACATTACTTTATCATTAAAAAAAATTTTTTTTTTGTGTTTTTAATACGTTTAAATTAAAAATGTAATATGTTTGCCAAATAATGTTACTTTTTATACAAATATGTTTCTAAAATTATTAGCCCACACAACGATGTGAGCTAACTTAACATTAATAAATAAAATAAATATACATTCTCAAGACAAAATATACTTGTTGCTCATGTTAAAATCTTCATCCATACCGGAGATGTAGATACTCTTAGTATGGCTCTGGTGAAAAAGAACCGGTCGGAATTAAAATGTTGCTCGATATGATGTTAACCATGGTTAGTGACAATATCTTAGTGTCAGGTACTTCTCAATATTCCTCTTATCCATCTCTTTCCCATCTCTACGGGTGCCAAGGTCACTTTGGTCCTAGGTAGTTGAGACGCTTGCGGTAGAAAAATTAGAAAAAACTTTATTCTCAAATGTTACAGTATTTCATTTATTGAATAGGACAGATGTGTTTAGAACAAGTAAAGTAAAAAGTAGTGATACTAATACATTTATTGAATAGGGCAGATGTGGTGATAACAAATAAAGTAAAACGTAGTGATACTAATAAATTTATTGAATAGGGCAGATGTGGTAAGAACAAGTAAAGTAAAAAGTAGTGATACTAATATATTTATTGAATAGGGCAGATATGGTGATAACAAGTAAAGTAAAAAGTAATAAATTTATTGAATGGGGCAAATGTGGTGATAACAAGTAAAGTAAAAAGTAGTGATACTAATAAATTTATTGAATAGGGCAGATTTGGTGATAACAAGTAAAGTAAAAAGTAGTGATACCAATAAATTTATTGAATGGGACAGATGTGGTGATAACAAGTAAATTAAAACGTAGTGATACTAATAAATTCCTCAAAAAATGCCTTTTTTTAAATTAAATTAAATTTTTGCCTTCACGTTTATCTTAGTTTAAACCGACAACCTTTGAAGTAAAACTTTCTCCGAAACCTTTCCAAGTCGCTGCGAATTCCCTAGACGAATTATCTATTTCTATTTTAAAGTATATATACGTCATACCCTTTCATCTTCTCATAGAATAGATTTTCAAATCGAATTACGGCGCTGTTATTACATGTGCTTGTGCTCAATTTGGATTGAACCAAATGTGTTTGGTGCACTGATCAGATTATCTCTAGAAGTGTAGAAAACTGAGGACGCCATTAAGTACGTATCTCAATCAGAATTAAGTCGAGCACAGTACTTACACAGATGCAAACACCGCATGAGCGTAAGCATGTTCTAAGATAACTTGTTATTTTACTTTAAAAAAGAAAATTACAATGGAAAAAAATATTGTAAAATGAAAACAAAGTAAAAAATTTTCGAATATTCAAAATCGATCATCGTTACAAGTTTATTGCACGAATGCACTAAACTTGTCCCTTTCTCGCTTTTAACAGTAAGTAGACGTAAGCAAGACAAAATGCTGTTCAGTGAACGGTTATAAAATATAGGGTAATAAAACGAAAATTCAAAAAACTAGGAGAAATATTAAAAACTTAGTGCAAACAAAAAAAATCCTACAAAGCCAAAGTTATTATAATTTTTAACGTATTTCTAGTCATACCTACATATTTACCAATATATATATAATGCCAAGTTTGTGTATTTTGGGTGTCCAGGACCTAGGAGCTAACAGTCTAATTTACTTTCATCCTTACTAACTAACATTCTTCCTTTCTCTGCCAGTTCCATTCCTCACTTCCGTACATCGGGGTAGGTACCAGCACTCTGTGGACTGCTAGCTTCGCTTCTTTGGATATTTTTTTGTTATCGCCAACTGCGTTCAGTCCTCCATTAATGGAGTTACCTGCGCCCTTCTTTAAATATCTCTGTCAGCCTTCCTATCTCTCGTAAACATCATCTTTCGTTGTTTGAAAATTTTTGATTAATTTCACCAGAAATAAGAAGAAAAAATTGAGCAATTTCGGGCACACGGACACGCCCAAAGCACAATTCTACCATATATCTCTCTTCAGCGGTTTGGTTCTATTAATCATTCCCGCGTAGTAGGTGCCGAGAGATTCTGGCTGAGCGTTCCACCGCGTGTAGATTGTCTAGAAAGAGCGCGGTTGACAAATGACGAAATGACGCATTGACGCATCCGGTCTGGTAATGTTTGCCGCAGCCTCCGATGGCGACTGATGATGATGATAACGACGACGTCTCGGGCGTTCGAGATGGAACGAGTTCGAAAATCTCGCCATTCATACAACGAGTACCTACTTGTATTGATGTCGTAATGATGACGGTTGATATCTTTAACAGAAGTGAAAATGACTGAAATATTCATGAATATCTTCGTGAATACTGCTGATAGCTCCTTTGTAACCTCTCACGCTTTCCCATATTCATACATAACAGAAAGGGATGTTACAACGGAGCTCTGTTTATTTATTAATATTGTGTTGTAAAGTTTTTCGTGAACACCTCACCGGGAGAACATGTGCTGAGGTGTTCACGTGTTTTAGAAAGTGTTGTATATGCAATGCTGCATATTAGTCATTTTACTAGGTTAAAAAATCACACATACTAATTTCGGTTGTTTTTGATGTGATGTGATGTGTTGTCAAGTGTTAGTGCGTGAAATTATTCACGTTCAACGAACGTTTAACTTTCCAAATTACAACTGATTGTGGAAACAATTATTCAGACTAGCGAATAAGTGGGTACCAATTTAAAAAAATAATATTTAATTAATTAATCGGTAATTCCATATTATCTGAAATGCGCATATCTTGTAATTTTTTTTTACAAATGTTGTTATTTTTCACAGGATTTTCTTTCATTCGAAAGGTAAATTTCTGATCTTTTCTAAATAGGGACATTTTTTAAAATATAAACTCTTTCAGCTTCATAAATCCTACTTATATCACGATCTCTACGAGTCTGTGCTAGTATAATAGTATATTAACAAAAACACAAACAATAAACAAGTACAAAACGATGTGAATGGTATTGCATTTATGCTTGATTTGGTGTTACATATTAAGTTTTGTAAAAATTGTGTACCTTTGTTTTGATCCCAAATCTTTCATTTAATTTAATATGTTGATGTATTCTATGCGGGTTGTTACCACACAAGCCTCGTTTATTAGAAAGAGTGTGATGTTACAATTTACAATAGCGGTTTCAACAGCACGCCAATGGAGCGTGTTTTCATTCATATTTCAGTAATTTAGTGGATAACCAACACCTCTGCCATCCATAGGCCACCCCAAGTGAATCTGGATATCTACGTTTATTAACTTGCAGAGGTGCCCGGATTCATTGGGAAAGGTGTGTTCAAGGTGCGCTTGTCATCAGCTGCGTGGCGTGCCAGATCGGGAGAGGCTGTTTTGTGGACCTCTCCACAAGGTCTGTCTTGACCTATCGTCCTGCACGGCAGCGGGCTACATTAATACGTTAATCACTCTGCCCATTCCTGCCCATCCCTCATACTGTTTTCCTTTCCAGAACTTCCTCTACTTTCTTTCCTTAAAAATACCCTGCACACAGCATACCCAAATATGACATGCCTCCTGTGTAGGGTAATGTAGAAAAAGTCATTTTTCGTTGGCGCCCCGTTAGCAGCTTTTTTTGTATCCAGTATTTCAGTTCCATGTCTCTTTTATGAGTAGGAGTGAGATGTTACAAGTGAGCTTTCAGCATTTTTTTAAGCTCTCACCCTTTCTCATAAACAGCCCACGTAACCGAAAGAAATAATACAACACAGGATTATTAACGTCTTTTACGCTAAGCTTTTGACGAAAAAAACATTTGAATATTAAAGCCTTCTTAAGTTTTCTCATACGTGAATAAATTAAAAGCTAACTATCCAACAGATTTTCTCGAGACCGTTCAGCGGAAATTTAAATCCGGCAACAGTAGTGATTTATTCAATGTTCTATCAATAAAACAAGTCTCAAAATGGCGGGCTGTAGGCTGCGGATTCAAAGATATGCTGGGTCTGCTCAGTTTCAATGCTTTATATAATATATTATCAAAGCTACGGCGGAAGAGGTTTTTCATCACATTCGTAAATAAGAACATCCCGCGGTATATTCTTAACCAACGCTGAAATGTAAATAAGAAAATCTTCAGCACAACGCTGAAGATTTCACGACTCGATGAAATTTAAAAAAAACAACATTTTCAGCACTTATCCGAAGGGAGATGGTTTGGAAGCTTTCATAGAAGGGTAGTCTCATCAAAAATAGAAACAGCGATGTGCCACGAACCATTACAAGTATTACACTGCACGCGCAAGAGTGTCGCCAACTTCGTTAATAATAATAATAATAATAATTGGATAATTTGTAGAGCGCCGTTTTTGTGAAAAATCACCTCAAGGGCGCTGTACAATTTATTTCCTAGGATCTACATTTGTTATTTAGAAATGATACCAAAACATACTTACCTGGCAAGTCACTTCCAACAAACACACTTATATTAAAAAGTTTATGCTTATAAAAGATAGAACTGCACGCAGAGGACACTACATCAAAAAACACTGGTAGTCGCATGATCTTAAGTCTGCTATAGTTTTTTATTTTAATTTAAATGTATTTTAACTGTCTTAAAAGCCTACAAATTGTTAGTTGTTATCATTTTTATTTATTTATTTTTAATTATTATTTTTATTTATTTTATTTTATTTTTAGTATTTTTTACATTTTGTTAATTTAAATTTAAATTGCCGTCAACTGTGAAAGTGAAGGTTTCTGAAATTATGGATACGACTGTCTGAAAAGGTGCGTTTTAAGTTTAGACCTAAATTCTGTCGAGTCTGCGATCATTCTCAAATCATGTGGCAGTCCATTCCAGGCTTTAGGTCCTGACACGGCAAAAGCACGCTCACCGAACTTAGTATCTGGTGTGCGCTTTGGTTCCTTCAACCTTCCGATAGCTGATGACGTTGCTGACCTAAGGGTTGACTGTCGGGAGTTGGAATCTTCTGGAATACACAATTCTGATAAATAAGCCGGAGCCATTCCGTTAAGTGACTTAAATACCATCCAGCATACCTTGAACTGGATTCTTTCAGGACATTTGAGCCAGTGCAGATTTTTGAGATGCTCTGAAATGTGGGAGTATTTAGATACTCCGGTGATGAGCCTTGCCGCGGCGTTGAAAACGGATTGTAATTTGTTGATTTGACATTTAGGGAGACTTGCATATATTCCGTTGCAATAATCTAGACGTGAAACAACATAGGAATTGACTAGCAATTTAGTCGCCTCTGTTGGCAGGTTTCTCCGCACTGCTTTAATTTGCCTTAATTGAAAGAACCCCGTGCTTACAGTTCTGTTCACCTGAGTTTTAAGGGAAAAATTAGCATCCAGATTGACACCCAGTAATTTGATGCACGTTTTTGGAGTGATGTCACTTCCGGAAATGGTTATTGGGGAGTTTTCAATGTTATGCTGACGTCTGCTTGTAGCAGTCCACAGAAACTCAGTCTTTGTGGGATTCAGTTTCAATCTATTTGAGGTCATCCAGCGAGTAATTGCTTCTATACACTCAGTTATACGAATTTTTAGACTGTTTATTTCTTCTGGTAAGCAGTAAAAATAAACTTGCTGGTCATCAGCGTAGCAGTGAGATAGAAGGCCGAATGATTCTATTATTTTAGCGACATCATTTGTGAAGAGGATGAAGAGTAGTGGGCCCAGAACGGACCCTTGGGGTACTCCAGATGAAAGGGTTGCATAATTTGATTATACTACTGCAAATCACATCTACACACACAGCGGCACATCGTCTTTGCTTCTACCTACACACTAAACGAATAAAATTCATTAGTTACGCCGCGCCGCATTGATAGTCCGTACAGTTTTTATTTTTTTCATGTAACACGTACCGCCTTTGTCTGTGCACTATACAGCGTAACGACAGGGGAACTATATCGCCACCCGGTTGGGCGGCGTTGTGAGGCGGGGTTATCTGCAGGAAGGGATTGTATGAAACAGGAAAAATAGATGCCGGGTAGCTCGTTCCACATGCGAGCCGACTTGCACAAAAACGATTCGAAGATTTGACCCGTTCTCTTGAAGCCAACATCGACTGAACGTGTTAAGTTTAGTCGTAGCTCGGCTACAGTCGGTACGCATCCATGCCATAAACAAATAAACAAATAAATTATCTATGGGAAGAATGCCAGGGGTAGTGAATACTATGGGTAGTCAAATTAATACAACGTACACTCTTTAACGTCCTTGGGATATTGTCACCCTCTTACGACTTAAATGTATTTTAAGGGAATAATATTTTGTCTGTTTAAATGTTGTAATGCCAGAAGTTGTACTTACTTACTTATTTATGATCTATTACGTGTACAGTTTTAGTATTAAGTGGATTTCGGTTCAAAAACTCTCGAGTAGATAATTGTAAAAGAGCCTTAATTAGAGCAGTTAACTAACTGCCTTAGTCTGTTATTATTATTTGATTATAATAGATAGTTGGCAGTTCGTAGGTACCAATAAATTATGTTTTACGACTCCGAGGGCTGAAACTATAAATTCACGTTACGCATAAACGGTTTACGAAATGGAGGTAAAAACGTTTCAGTATACAAAAGTCGTATTGAAGTTGTTTTTTGTTTTTACATATTTGCGATGTTTTATTTTCCCGGCATTTCCCCGAGGATGTATTCTACTGAATAATGTGTTGTAGGAATAGACAAAACACGATCTTCGTATGATTCGTGAATAAAAAAAACAGCTCTCTAGGTGGATTAAAAGTTTTCGTACAAAGTTTGAAACTTTTCTTATACTTTGCAATCGGATTCTTCATCCTTTGCAAAAAGCTAACATGTCTGGCAAAAAGATCCTTAAATCGTAGACATAAGAGATACATTTCAAATATCTTTCATTTTATTCGATTTCGTATGTCCTTCGAAATATGTTAATATTTAAACGAGGAGGATTCGCCTGTAAAATTTGACTCTCAGATATAATATTCCCTCGACACGCAGTTCTCCTTATCCACGAAGATCTTTTTATATAATTTTATGTCTTTCCTCGAGGAATTTTTTTCAGTAATTGTGGCATATTTCTCTATGCATCCGGGCGTAATATGTGAAACTCTTTACGGGTTTTGTCAGGCAAATCATTTTAAAGAGGAGACGTTTATGTATTAGTGTATAAGTATAGTTTAGTACTTGATAGTTTTTCGCCCGCAAAATATATATATATTTTTTGTTGTTGTTTCATTCTTCAATTATTTCCTCATAAATTATTCCCCAAAAACAAAATTATTATTTAACTAGCTGACGTGAACCCGGCCTTGCTGGGGTTTATCCTTAGGAGATAGACATGTAACATATTGCATTTTTCTGTAGGCCTTTTTAATGTGTACAATTCCGTAGTACATTATTTTGATGTATCTCACAAGGTTTGGCCAGCGTTAGCAATGTAAGCGCCCGAATTTTTTACAAAATATTCCCTTTGCTCTACTTTCTATAAATATAAAATGCATGTATTATATACATAACCTTCCGGAAGATATTCTCTAAATGATAGTGAAAACCCTTTCAAAATCCGTTGCGTAGTTTTGAAGAACTAAGCCCACAAACAGACAGACGCTGATAGCGACTTTATACTATTTAGAGATTAAATTATTTTGTTATCCATTCAGTACACCAGTTCAGTACAGTACAGTACAGTACAGTACAGTACAGTACAGTACAGTACAGTAAAGCAAGGGCCTCTGTAAAATGATTTCCCTGTATGTAGAGAGAAGTAAAATCTGGCCGTCCAAATAAGTTACCTACTTTATTGTGAAACAGGGCGGATGAACGCGCGGAGGAAAACAATTACCCTTCGTTACCTCTACATAAACCGGAATAGGTTTTCCTGCTTATTGCGAGGACTAATAATTTAATTTCCAATTTATATGTGCGTATTTAAGATTTTATCTCAGGGACATTTACGTCAGGGGCTTCGTTAGCGCGACGACTCTGTTATATTTTGTCGGAAAGATCAAACGTACAATTGAATAAGTTGATTGTTTCCCCTAGAGGCATTTACGAGCTCCTTCAAACATGTATTATTACCAATATCAAATACATTTTTCTTGTATGATCTGCTAGGTATATTTAGTATTTGTTTTGTAATGGCTGTTTTGCCTTCCGAAAGCACTGTCAAGCTGTCAGTTTAATGACTGGAGTTCTACACCTTAAATAAAAACCCAAAATGAAAACGTTTTCGACATCCCATTGCAAAATTAGTTTATCGTTTTATGAAAATATTACTTACGATGTAAAAGCTCGTACTTCGTTTTTGAGCTTTTACAGTGCAATTGGTTGGTTTAGCGGCTGAGAGAATATAGGCCAGCTTTGTACCTAAAATTTAAACCTTCGTGGAATTTGCTTAAATAGATTTAGTCCTGAATTTCAGCAATTGCATTTCTGCACAAAATGTTAAGTTATATATTATCTCTACACGGCTAGTAGCTTTTCAGGAGAATCACTTCAAACTTTGTAGATGTTTACTATTATTTTTTTTATTAAATCATGCAACTATAACAAAAAAGCTTTTTTCGTAAATAAGTAATATAAGTTTAATATTTTTGTATGTATTTCCATTAAAATTGAATAGTATGGTTCGGCTTTACTAGAAAACCTGCTTGATTCACTATTTTACAAGATACCTACCTCTACCTAACATAGACCAAATACGACTATATCAATGCTGCCTAAATATAAATTATGGTGTTATAGTAATACCTTTATGTTTTAAATCTTCCAAATTATTTTCTTGCTCTGGGCACCGTGTCCTGTTTTGACTCGACCGTTTGGCATTTCGTCTACAATTTTGTTTGTGCGTTCCGTTTCCGTTTTTGAAAATCTGCTGCATCCACTTTATTATTCAAGCAAGCCTTACTTTACCAAGATGGCTAACTTTGACTAGATGGCTAACTTTGACTAGTTGACTTTATTATTCAAGCAAGCCTTACTTTCCTTAGATTGCTAACTTTGACTAGATGGCTAACATTGACTGCATGGCTAACTTTGACTAGATAGCTAAATTTGACTAGGTGGCTAACTTTGACTAGATGACTAACTTTGTCTAGTTCTGACTTTGACTACCTACCAACTCAAATATATGGTTTATGTACCTATTTACAAATCTCATAATTTCAGAGAAAATTTTGGTTTTCATTTATTAAATGGAAATATACTTTTTTGGACGCGATGGCTATTGTTCACAGAACTACTAGTTATTTATACACGAGTATGTAACTATTAAAATGAAAAGAGTAGGTTTAGACACACCAGTACGTAACTCCTTAAATGATAGTGGTAGCTTTAGGTACATGAGTATGTAACTCCTCAAATGAAAATGGTAGGTTTAGGTATTCGAATTCACGTACAAAAATTCTTCAATTTATGCTCGCTGCTTTTCGGGCGTATTGGAAAATGCGAATCAATTGGATTAAACATTTTCGCCGAGGCTTGTTCAATTCATCGCGTTTAGTTTCACTCGTTCGCACCGAGTTCAGCTGAAAATTCATCACGTCGCTCGAATTTACAGCCCTTCTCTCTGTGCGCTGCAGCTAGCACCCACTGTCCCACTCCGATAAATTGCAGCCGGTTAACGCGGAAGAAGTATATTGGCATTTGGCTACAGAACTAGATGGCTAGAATTGGTTGCATATCCGACTTCGACGTTTCTCGGACAGTCGGGGTGCTATTGAGCGCAACTTCGGGATCTAATTTAAACCCGTATCGACTGCCGGCCGTCGAACGATTCGTTAATTGGTGTGTCCGTGACGCGTGATCACAACTTCGGCCCGCACTTTACCGGGGACAAACGGACCCGACAGTAAACTCATTAATCAGGCGAGAGATGTCGAGACTTGATCCTATTTGTTCTTGGGATTTGTTGAGGTCGAAATCAACCGGACTCGAGGAATTTAAAGGGAATCTTTTTCGGTGAGCCCTGATTCTTTCGACAATCTTGATTTATTATTCAAGATACTGTTACATTCAATTGACCCTCGTGTTAAAATAATAGATACATAAATACTGCATTAACGGAACAACACAAAAAATCGACGTTTTACAAATTATTCAATTGTTTACACACAGGAAATCTTGAGGTTATCTTTCAAGAGCTTTACAGAGAGGAGTTTTACGATGGAAGAACACAAAAGCCTAGAAATTTTCCACCTACGAGCTTTTTAACACAAAAGCAAACTGTTCTCTCACTAACCATCACCAGGGTGGACAGGGAGGATAAACCGCTACTCAATTATTGTTATGGTTCACTTGATCTTGTCTTCCTTGTTTGCTACGTGTACACGTACATCTCCATAATTCTCTTTTATTACTAAGTGAGTATTTAAGGCCAATCGCAACACACAAAATATAAGAATTCATCTTCCCCTAAATGATCGCAAAATAATATGATTGGTGCACTCTGCAGCTCGTAGAGTGCATCTCGTAATGGATGCGATTGAATTAAATTATTCCATTTCCCGGCGGCCATGAAGCCTTGCTGATATTTTCTGAAGCGGAGCAGTTTAAATATGCGATTTACCCTAGCTTTTTCACAATGGAAATTGCCTAGCGAAAGCTTTATATATAATGGCGTGGCTTTTAAAGCTTCTTTCAAACATTTTTGCTGTCATGACTTTATGAATGGATTTTGCAAGTCATTTATTTCTCCGCGAAAATATCGATATAGATAGTCAATGGCGAATAAATTGCCACCATTTTGAAAAATGGATTTTCTTTTATTTTGGCTGAGTGAGTACAAACGACCCCGAAAACCTCTTCTACCTCTGGATAATTACATTTTGCTCAGAGAAACTCGATTATACCACTTTATTATAAAATTTGACAAACTAACAGAGTAAATAATCAATTGATTCGGCCAATTGGCAGCGATGTGCGGTTGCAATAAATCTCAAATAATACGGAAGACATCAAAGAGCAAGAGCAATTATTTCGCTGAAGCAAATATATTTTAATCTTCCTTCATTTATTTTTAAATCTTTCGAGCTTCCGGTCATCTTGGATTCACCTCAGGCCTTAGATTTTTCCCCCCGCCCTAAAAAGTCCATCAAAAATAATTAATTCTTTTGATTAATTACTCCAATTCTTCAGAATTTTACGGCCACTCTTATCAATTCGTTATTAATATTGTTCAGGACACGGAGATTAATCAGCATTACTTCATAAAATGTTTGAATAACAAAGAAATCCCGAATCCTCGAAGCAATCTCCATTCATTAGAAATAAATTATAAGCTTTTAATATTTTTCCGGAATTTATTTTTTCTTCAGTTGACGTTTTATTTTCTGACAGTTACGGGTCGCGAAATGAATCGAAACAGCCCCTGCCCTGGATGAACTTAATTTCTAAATCCATTTTATAATCTGTTATAATCAAAGCTCTTCTTTTATGCATTCAATGTTCCTTTGATGTTCGGAGCAGTAAATTACTCATTTAAATATCTTATGTGAATCGATTCCCTGCTTTATGGAGTATCTGTTTATTTTATTACGTATCTTTGTGTCACAACTGCTGTATCAATTATGTTACACATTTGCATGTAGAGCGCAGTATCTGGAGCTACGTGACGCAATCCTGGGGAATATTCCTATGAAACGGTCCTCTGCTTAGTGTCCCCGCCTCCGTGTAATATTTCCTATAAATTGCTCGCGTTTCGAATATTTTCGTGCATAAAATTAGACGAATTTAATGAGGTCTCCCGCTCCGTTATAAATTTCCCAAAATAACTTATTTTATAGCCTGTCTATAGCTTACTGAATTCTGCTTTGGTATTTTAACTCGGTTGGACTATTTGATATAATCCATACACCCGGCATAATATTATTATAGAAATTTTAAAAACTAACATCGCTATGATTTATGTCTGCTCTAAAATTATGATGTTCGACAGATCATTATTTAAATTCTTGCCAAAATTAATAATGGTGCGTTTTGAATGTAAATAAACTTAATGATCTCAGTCTATAAATTATTGGAACGAAAGCCTCGATATTCTCTTTCGCTCTTTGCGAATGAAATATGATAACACTACACAAACTTAATTATATCAATTTGAATCGGTTTCAAACTCGACTGTACGAAACGCATGGATATTATTTAATGGTCTCTTACCAGGGTGGCCACAGACCTGGAAAACCGGGAAAACCGGGAATTATCAGGGAATTTTACCTAACCGGGAATTATCAGGGAAATGTCAGGGAATTTTAAAATATTCTTAAAATATCAGGGAATTCCAAAAATAAAACGAAATTCGTTATTTACGATTTGTGAAGTCCCAAAGTTGTGTTTTATTACTTTTACTTGCGGCGTGTGTAACAAAAGATATGCCGACAAAGACAACTAGATAAGTAGGTATTTTTTTATTATTATTTTCGTAAATAGCCCTTGCAACACAATCATGTCGTAAACCCCCCGCCTTGGTTTTTCCCCTATAGGTACTATGTAGGTGCGAAATCTGTAAAGAAAAAGCTAGCAAAGTTACGACAAAGTGTCAAAAGGGTCGGACACCCAGTACGGTCGTAAAAAAATTTAAAGATCATCATTATCAACATTTTTACAAAGTGTCAATACAGTAGAACCTCGTTAATTCGAAATCCACGGGACATCAAAAATCAAATTTCGAATTAACGAATTCCCACGTAATTCGAATTTTTATTAAAAAAAAAAATACGCCGAAAATCGATTTTCTCGGCCGCCTCTTCAAATCCGGGTGGTATTTTAGTTGTAAATTCGTATTAATACCAATTATTTCTTTATTTTCGCGGCCGATTACCGTAGCGGCGGGCCCTTTAAATTCAGATATTCGCTATAAATTCGTAAAAATGCTATATATTCACGCTTAAATCGAGATTTCGCTGCCGATTTCGGTCGCGGCCTACCCTTTAAATTGAGATATTCGTAAAAATACGATATATTTCCGCGTAAATCGAGATTTCGCGGTAATTTTCCGTCGCAGCCGGCCCATTATTTCAAATATCTGAATTTAAATTCGTAAAAATATGATATATTTCCGCGTTAAACGAGCATTCGCGGTCGTATTACGTCGCGGCCGGCTCTTAAAATTCAGATTCGAAAAAAATTAGCAAAAATACGATATATTTCCGTGTAAATCGAGAATGCGCGGCCGATTTCCGTCGCGGCCGACCCTTTAAATTAAGATATTTGAAGTAAATTCGTAAAAATATGTCATATTTCGGCGTGAATCGAAATTTTTCGGCCAATTTTTTAACTCGGATATTCGAAGTAAAGTTAGTAAAAATACGATATATTTCCGCGTAAATTGAAATTTCGCGTCCGATTTCCGTCGCGGCGGGCCCTTTAAAAATCAGATATTCGAAATAAATTCGTAAAAATACGATATATTTACGCGTAAATCGAGATTTCGCGGCCGATTTCCGTCGCAGCGGGCCATTTAAATTCAAATATTCGAAATAAATTCGTAAATATACGATACATTTACGCGTAAATCGAAATTTCGCGGCCGACCCTTTAAATACAGATATTTGGTGTAAACTCGTAAAACTATGACATATATCTGCGTAAAACGTATTTTCTCGGCTCTTCAAACTCGGATAATCGAAATAAATTTGAAAAAATACAACATTCCAGTGTAAATCGATTCAGATTTACAAAATAATAATACTAATTAGGACGATGTATAACTACGCAAAAATACATTTTTCGGCGTTTTACTGCCACGGCTGACTTTTAGATTCAGATTTACGAAATATTATGATTTATTTTCGCAAAAATCAATTTTTTTCGAATTTCACGAACAAATGTTCGTGCGCGGACGAAAATAAAATTCCAATTACGAATTAACGAATTTCGAATTAAAAAAAATTTTGTATGAAAAAATTTTTCTGCGGAAATTTTTTTGGCGAAAATTTCGAACTATCGGGGTTCTACTGTACTTAATTTTGTTTATTTTTCTATTTTTGTCTGGTCTTTTCATTTGTACACAAATTGTCTTCAGGCGAAATATCATAAATTTGTAATAAGTGTATTTTGTTTTGAATAGATCATTGTGGTGCAAGGAAATAATAAATGCTTTAGATGAAGGAATTCCCTTTATTTATGTATCTGTTCTAATTTTCTGGCGTAGATGAAAATCGTGTTTCAAAAATAAAATTTTGAACGATATGTCCTTATACCAAATAAAACATATCAGGGAAAAATATAGAAACTGCCCTGGAAAACCTGGAATTATCAGGGAATTTTGAAATCCGTTTTTTGTGGCCACCCTGCTTACACAATTAGCGCTATACCAAACATGTTTTAATAAAATTCCGAACTTCTAATGAAAGCCCTGGCCCTTACAGAGAACCATTTCTTATTCATGTAATTTAATTATCAGAACACCCACACATCTACGTAAAGGGTAGAAGATAGAAAACCCTTTCCCTCTACTGAAAGCTCAAGTATTTTAAATTATATTCGAAAGCTTTTTTTTTGTTAAATGCTTTTAATATTGTAATAACACGGCTTTTATGTAGAATTTTAAGCTTGAACGCCGAAACCAAGACTTGAATTTATGAATTGTTTAAAAGGTTTCACTCTTAATAAAGCTTTACAATCTAGGACGTCGGTTTCCCTGAAAAGCGATTTTCGCTGTGGATCAAATTAATTTTATTATTAATTCCCGGAACCACTAATGCCAGTTATTTATTCAAATTTATGAATCTTCTTTCTTAATTTATATTATTTGCGTTTCAACCTCTTATTGGTAAAGTCAGATTTATTCAGCAATAATATTATTGTTGTAGGTATAATGTTGTTATAACGGATTCAGCGTTCAATTTTCCCTCTAGTCAACTTTTCGCACAGCCTTTATAGAGTCCATCATCAAGGCACATGACTTCAAAGCTTTCTGAAGGTATTCCTACGAAAGCTCAATATTATATGACCGATAATCTACCAACAATTGTCTAGTCTGGCTCTGTACCCTCTGATTAGAAAAAAGCGGTTATTCACACTATTCCAAAGAAGGGTGACCGCTCCAACCAAAGATATTAGAAGAACGAGATGTGCTATGCGCAGTTCGTACTGAGTGGAATTGTTTTGCCAAGTGTCGCCGGTTTTGTTCACCAATACTACTGCACATCTTCGCTTGCGCTAAGGTATCCGCACTAATACATAGAACAGATTTATGTGCGTACACGTCCCGATACCGTTCAAAGTACCCTAATTAGGTAGTACTCCGGCTACGGTCCGGCGGCCAACATAGCATATCTCGTTCTTCTAATATCTTTGGCTCCAACCCATAGCGATCACATCAATTCTATCCAAGGTGATGGAACGTGTGATCAATGACAAACTGCTTACATACCTCGAGAAGAATAAAATTATTAACGACCAATGCATGTTTGGGGCGGTGCCTAGTGAAATTGTCGGTCGTGAAATTTCAACGGTTATTTACCGTCTGCGTTTTTCGTTTTCTACGTCATACTTTTCGTTATGCACATAAAAAATAAGACAAGATGCCATATTTTATAATAAAAAAATACGGAAAAATTAGTGAAGACATACCGCTCGTAGCTCCTTTGTAACCTCTCTTTTTGTTGGTTGTATCGTTTACGAGAAAAAGTGCAGAGGTTACAAAGCAGCTAGCTATCAGCCGTATGCTTTTACTAGACTTCGCCTGAATTTTAAATTGAGAACTCTCGGTGGGTAGCAGGTCCGCAATTGGGGTGTATTTATATTTTTTACAAAAGTATAAAACAATTTGACCTTACTGTGGTACCCCGTTCTAAGGTCACATTGTGCATGGTTTAAATAATAATATTTGGCTAATTTATATAGCGCCGTTTTCGTGATAAATCGCCTCAAGTGCGCTGTATAAATATATTTGTTAAATAATAAATGCAGCTGGCTTACAACTAGGATTCGCAATAACTAGTGACTTACGACTTATATTTAAAAATACATCAATCAATTATACATATTTTTGTTCATGAATTATAAATTAAGTCAGGTTTTTGCAAGTATGCTAATTTTTTTAAGTCTTTTTAAATATTACAAGAGGAAAATTATAATGCATTATCTAGAAGAAAAACATGTGCGTTAAGGGAGTTAGTGATTTGGCATTAAGGCGAAGCTTAATGCCAAATCACTATTTTGATTAATCTTTATAACAAATTGGTGTACATTATGTGTACCAAAAAAATGCTTTAGATAAATTGAAGGTTTTCCTATCGTTTTGCTTGAGTAGAATACAAATTAAAAATAAATAACTCAATAAAAAATATAAATATATACTAAATTTTTTTTAATAGAAATGTATGAACGCAAAAGGGAAACAACTTTTTAAAAATACAGTATTATAGCTAAGATTATCTGTGACAGTTTCACTTGATTAACTTTTTTGCTTGCTTATAAAATTATTTACAAAAAAATAAAAAATAAATAAAAACCAGTTTTTTGCTTGAAATCGAACGTTTCTAGACTCCTTTTGTGAAGCGATTTTAATGCCTATTACCTAATTCCTCTTAAGCAATAAATCAAGATTGTATAAACCAAAACTAGGTCAGAAAAAAAACTAAAGATTTTTTCGTTTATTTTGTAAGTAGTAGTTCATAATTTATAAACTCCATAAATATATCCACATCAAAATGTATAAAGCAAACATTATTTTTTGTCTTATATTGCTCATGAATGAATATTGCAAGCAACGTGTGAATTGTCAAGCGATTTTAATGCCTATTACCTTCAATACAAGGTATACCAAGAATATACACATTTTTGGCTTGTAGCTTCCTCTTAATACTAATTTTGAAGTTGCTTATTTTCTTTATAGTTTTTGTTGCAAGAGGGAGGATATTAAATAATTTTATAGAGTGTTGCATATTTCTTTGTCGGAAAGGTGGAATTTATGTTATTATAAGAATCTCGTGGATCGACCCGAGTTTGTATTTTCTAATTTGTTCTGGATTTTGAATGTTTAAGTGAAAATATCTTATCAGTATAATTGTTTCGTAGACTGCAAAATTGCCTTCGTATTCGTATATTCAATAAAGTTAGTTAGGTCATAAATTAAGCCCCTCGATAAATCCAACTAACCTTATTTTCTCTGTTTGCAGCACATGGTACAAACGGGCATGGCCCCGTTCCCCGCGGCGGCCGCCCAGTTCGCCGCCCAGAACGGCGAGGCTGCGCCCCTGGCCATCAAGGCAGCCGCCACCGCCGAGCCGGCCTCGGGCGCCCCGCCTTGCAAGGAGGGGCCCCCGGCGGCCGCGCAGCCCCCCGCGCAGCCGCCCTTCTCGCCCCCGCCCATGCAGCCGCCCAATGGCATTGAGCAACAAACCGTTAGCATCGTAAGTCACTTATCATCTTGGTGCTTAACAATTCCAATTCTATTTTTTTTAATTGGGGGTTTTAAGGGGATATTTCACCACACTCTTGATAATCATTATCCGTACGTAAGTACGAGTTACTATTCGTTATTCGAACATACATGACTTACGCACAAGATAGTGTTAAAAATGTGACTGCGTGACCATTTCCTAATAAAATATTAGTCATTCAGAATACATCTGTAGGTGGTCTTGTCCCAATAAATATGATGGACGAGATGCCACAATATTATCATTTTTAAGAACACCTGTTCAGGCATCTTAATAATAAATTACTATTTTTCTAAAAGTTTAATAGGAAAACTATCAACTCATTCGTTGAGGACCTGCAGTCCGGTTTTTAACCAAATTACGAATATTTTGAAGAGATTCTTAATAAATTAGCAATATTTTATATGAGTAAGTTTTCTTCTTGTAAGCGGTTAGTTTCCCTTATTCGAGTTGTTTTAAATATTAGAGAGAAACATTCACAAAGCATTTTCCAGTAAATTCAGTAATAAGGAATTTAAATGTCTTAAGCTTCGCGGCTTAGTGGGTGCAAACTTTCTCGTTGGCCTAAAGGGTAAGGGTTTAACCGCAATATACCCTATTTTAAAAGTACCAGGCGCTTATAATAATCAGTAAATGTAAATGCTGGCATTTGTCATTGAGAGTGTTCATTTATCTAAGTCTATAATATAATTATTAGTACAATTCCGTTGATAATAAATACAACAGTGGTTATTTCTGAGTATATGACGTTGTACGTTGTTAAAGGTTACATGTCAATTTAATTCGTATTTACAAAGAAATTAACACCTAATCTAATGTGTCAGCCTCCATCTGAATTTGTCTTCGAAGAAAATTTTTAACGCAAACCTGCGATTATATTTATAAATAACTAGCTGAAGTATAACCGTAGTAAAGTTTGAGTTCTAGTGTACCTGGGAATAATAATAATAATAACATGGAATTTATATAGCGCAGTTTAGTGTCATTTCACTTCAAGTGCGCTTAACTACTCGTATAACAAACTTTAAAAAAGAAAAAAAATTGTAATTCAGTATTAATGGTTCTTAAAATTATTCCTACAGTGTGCCTTACCCAATACAGATCTAATATTATAACACTAAATACACTGTTTATACAAAGTGATGACAAAACTTAGAATAACAATAACAGTAGGACAGGACAAAACACGAATATTAAAACTAAAACATAACATAAAACAGGAGGCAGTTTGTGCTCAGAAATGAGAATTTTCTGAGCAGACACTTTAAAAAGGTACAATAAGGAGACAACCGAAACCAAACAATTACCGGAAGTTTTAGAATATGGCTTATTATAAAATATTGAAAAGAAGTTAAAATTTATAAATGGTAAGATTTTTTAAATAATTTTACAACTACAACTACTTGCAATAATATTATCGTAACAATTGAAAAACTTACTTTTTTAAAGTATTTGTTTAATATGTGTTTTAAAAACACGGTACGTCGTGAACGTTTTTTGCTAATAAGCTAAATAATATTGTTCGAATGTTATGTATATTGCTGAAATCGACCAGTTGATTCTCGCTGTTTTCTGGTAAATATGTTTTGTTTCTGACCGGTATATCAGTTGATTTAAGGCCAGGCTTGGTTTCGAATGTCAAGCTTAGTGCGGCTTAGAACATAATCCGTATATAGGTCGGAAGCCTGGATGTCAGTAATGTTAAACGTGTGGTCTTTAATTTTAATGGAGGAATGTGCTTATTTTTTCTATGTAAAACCAAATTAATGTCTACGCGAGTGGTATATCTACTGTCATCGGGAGATCGAGAGCTTTCAAAATGTTAAATGTTTTCGGCGGGTTTAATTTTCGAGTAGATTTTTGATAAAGTTCGCCACTAGAATCGGCATGGTGCTGATTGAACTTTAAATAGTATTTGTTTGCTGGAGCCATGAGAATATGATGAACAAACTGCTGAATACACGTCAGAACGTTGAAAAATCCCTGTTATAATAAATAACCTTACCAGACTATTTGTCTATTTCAGATTGATTATATTATTATTCAATAACATCAACATACCTCATCGTTTGAATATAATAGTTCATAATGATACGATCAGGCATTTTGCGTGTGTTTCGGTGAGATACAAGCACGTAATTAATCATGTAAACGTCATATTTGACATTTGTTACTACTAGCGTCTCGACGTCTAGAGTAGCAACTATTCTGCGGCTTATCAAGGCTTAAGCGGACGATTTAGCCCGCTTAAATTTGAGTTTGAGAATGTGGCACATATATGGTCCGACTGAAATACTGGGCATATCTCCATTACTACTACAAGTTGGTGAAGAAATTGAGTCCCTTGGTCTGGGATAATCACCAAGGCCAATCTTACTGAGTATATATTTGCATACGTAATCTAGAATACAATTCACACTTTGCTTGCAATATTCATTCATGAGCAATACAAGACAAAAATAATGTTTGCTTTATACATTTTGCTGTGGATATATTTATGGAGTTTATAAATTATGAACTACTAGGTACTTACAAAATAAACGAAAAAATCTTTAGTTTTTTTCTGACCTAGTTTTGATTTATACAATCTTGATTTATTGCTTAAGAGGAATTAGGTAATAGCACAGACATATGAATATATAGACTAGAAATTAAAGATGAGGGGTAAAATCAACTGTTGAAGAACGAAGGGGGTAAAGCTGACTGTGATTCGTCAATAAATCAATCTGACAGTATATAGGCATCTCGCATTTTAATATCACCATTTAGTTCTTAAAAGTAAAATCTGCTTTCGAATGAAGACATTTTTACATGGGAGCGCAAATTACTCGCCACGTTATGAACAAATTTGCGAAGTCCAAATTCGGCAAAATAAATTTCTTCTATTTTCAGAGTCGAATATTTCGCTTACGTATTTAGTTAAGACACTTTTTTATAAATGTTCATAATTTACTTCCCAGCAACCAACCAGCTTTGTGTTTCGCGTCCAGACGTATCTCGGTGTGATAGTATATGTTTCTACAACTGATCCATATTATACGATGTGAATATGCTTAAAATAAAGTAAAATAATGCTTATATATGGAATGTAATACGACAATTGGGTTTATTCTCTTTTTCACATCTATTTTTACAAGTTTTCATAGTACAAGTGAACATTTTGCCGTGTTATTTCGTAAAATGAACCGATGATGCCTCGACCATAGTTCGCACAAGAATGATGACGTCACGTTTTCTAAATTCACTTGAGGCCATAAGCGAGCACAGCCGGCTCCAATGGAACCGGTATGGGGAGTGGGGAATAATACGCTTTTAATCACTTAGGGCAGGTCTACTAATATTCATATGTCTATGGGTAATAGGCATTAAAATCGCTTCACAAACGGAGTCTAGAAACGTTCGATTTCAAGCAAAAAACTGGTTTTTATTTATTTTTTTATTTTTTTGTAAATAATTTTATAAGAAAGCAAAAAACTTAATCAAGTGAAACTGTCACAGATAATCTTAGCTATAATACAGTATTTTTAAAAAGTTGTTTTGTTTATGCGTTCATTCATTTCTATTTTTAAAAAAAAATTTAGTAGTGTATATTTATATTTTTTATTGAGTTATTTATTTGTATTCTACTCAAGCAAAACGATAGGAAAACCTTCAATTTATCTAAAGCATATTTTTTCGGTATTCATAATGTACACCAATTCATTATAAAGATTAATCAAAATAGTGATTTAGCATTAAGCTTCGCCTTAAGGCGATGCACCACATCGTGTGACATTTGGAATCGGACAGCAAACAATGACACCCTTATGTAGATGGCGATAAGGTTAAAATTCAAGCTTAACGCCAGTCGCCTGTTTTGATTTATGCAAGAAAAAAAAAACACCGCCAAAAAGCGTGTTTTATTTTATTTTACTAAGTTTAGCCACAAATATTTAAATGTTTTACGATAATTTTCCAAATAACTAATTTTCACATACTAAACCAAACCAAAAAAGGGTTCTTAAGTGGAAGATTTTGAACTTTAAAGCAGTTTTTATACTTTTTTTCTGGGCTTATAAAAATACTTGATCAAAAGATTATGTACTCGATTGTTTCAAAGGCCAAGATGTGTTCTTCTTACAGTATTTAATGAAAGCATCTAAAATATCTATAAGCGATGAAATTTTCAAAATTTCAAGACATATGATTTTGCATTATTATCATATTTTGATACATTTTACGGTACGAACGGCAGAAAGTTGTTAGCGAGGAAAGAAAAAATTTTTTAATGAGGTGTTTCTAAAAGTAACTCTCCTATAAAGTGTCCTCTGGCTTTTCAAGATATGTTATCCACGAGAGAAATAATAATTATGATCAGTGAATATTTTATACTGAAAAAAAATAACGCGATTTATTTCAATGTAGAATGTGTAAGCACAATTTAATATGAGATGCCTCGTTTGTTTTCTGAATAGTTTGTCTGTAGAATTTCATTTTAAAGTTTACAATTGTGACGTAAATAGATAATAACACTAAATCAATGTACCTACTGCATATATATCATAATATATCACAGTATGGGTAAGAAATATTTTGCGGTAGTGCTTAACTGAAGCGAGATGCGTGGGAACATTGCAATTCCAACGTATGTATAATTGATCGAGCTCGATTAATATTGCTTAACTTCTCTCGGTGTTAGCGTCAGTGGTGATTGGCAACTATTTTATGCTTAAAGAAAGCAAACTATTTTAAAGAAAGGCAACTATTTTATTTAATATTTTTGCAAAGGATGTTTTTTTAAGTTTTCATGTGTTTGGAAATCCTGTTTATGTAATTTACATACTCGAAAATCTTCACACATGGTTGAATTTCAAGAAAATTCAAGTTCTTAACTTTATATTAATTTAGATAAGCGGTTTTTTTAACTAGTGCATTCAAATGTTTGATTCGTTTATGTGGAGCCGCACAAGAGTCCCAACTGCTCCCAACCGTTTGGATTCAGTGAGACTATGGCATCCCCAATACGGGTGGGTATGTTATGAGGCCGAAGGTAGTGGGGAGGGGAAGGGATGGGAAGGGATGGGATAAGAGGAAGGTGGGGAAGTACCTGAATATTTAGATGTGGTCTCCAAACACGGCCAAAGCCATTTCAATCAACGTTTCAATTCTGAATAGTGGTCGCGATACTGAGAGTATTTTAAATGAGTAAATTGTGAAAAAACACAAATTAATAAAATTACTTGGGCACGCCGGGATTTGAACCCGCGACCTCCGGCTTGCTAGTCGAGACATTACCTCTTGACCACAATAGTAACAATCACTTACAAACTAAGTTTTTATCACTAAGCTTTTAGTTTAGTTTTATGCTTAAGAAGCTCTGATTTACAAATACAGCCCCTGCGTTTATATTGAGGAACATTCTGGAGCAGGCCCACCACTTCCCCGCCCTGTTTTAGGTACTGATGGTACCCCTTCAGAGCTCTCGCAAGGACGCTAATTATTTTGATATAACGAGTCTACATTTAAAATTTCAAAACAAGACCTCCAAAATGTCCATGCATACAATGTTATTCGCAGTATGCAAGTGCTGCGTATTAGTAACTTGTTAGTAAAATCTACTCTATTTGGTTAGTTTAACAGGTCATATGTACAAGGTATCAACAATAACAGGTAAAAATAATAATTTACAGCCACCTGCAAAAATGAAAAATTATGAGACAAAAGAAAATTAATTTAAAATTAAAATATTGAGGAACAGTTTTCTTCCCTACATACGACTACTATACGTCTTTTTTATGAGAATACCACAAAAGAATCCAATCTACTATGAAATTACGGTATCGCCAATTGGGGTATGTTAAGAGACTGCTATGGGGGGAGGTAGACGAAGGTTCGGAAGTACCTACTGTCCGTTACGATCTAAACGTGTTTCAAATTCTTCCTAAACCTCCAAAAATCTATTTATTTTATATTTTTGTGTTAAGAGAGCCTTAGGCTGTTGACTTTTGTACCGTTTAAGTATTTGATGTCAACTAGAAGGAAAATAAAGGTTTTTTATTATTCAAATGCTACCCATCAACTTTCCTTCCTTTTAAAGCTGTCTTTGAACATTAAAATTTATGTGAAATTCTCGATTTCGTGCAGGCCACCCCTTAAAATCATTTTCTGGTTCGCCTGCGTTTTAATTAAAAGCTCGACTACTTTCAGTGGCTTTACCTCGCCGAGAGACCAGTGGCGCTTCACTCAAGTGGCTGCATCGATCCCATCGACTTTGTTCGATATTTAGCCCCCAGTTCTTTATTTTAAATTGAAAACTCACCTAGTCAGCTTATGGAGAATTAGGGAAGAAATATGAGCGGTTTTCCTTGCGAACAGCGCGACACAAATTCTCAATTTTCCGCCAAATTTCGCGCGCTGAAAGCAATTTTCTATTTAGGGTGGTTTTTATCGCCTTTTTATTATAAATATTCATATTAGTCAAACGATTAAACGCGATAAGTCGTGGCATTGAATGAAACCGCCATGTATTAAAATGTGTTGAAGTGGAATATATTTTCCGACAGCCGACCTGCTTGTCGAGATGTTCTTACTCCTAAAGATTAAAATATTTGATATTATGTTTTATGTTATTTGAATTTTGGGTTATTGCCTTCTCGAAGCCTATATCATTGCAGTGTCCATCACCAGGACATTTATTATTTAGACATAAATGGTGCATTGTTACAAATTTGAACGGGATATATTTATTTACATGGTTATAGTATTTACTACGTATGTCGTTACAATATTTAATTTTGTCTGAAATAAGAATGCTATTTAACTAATGTTAACTATTGTATCTTAAGTAATAATATTAATAAGAATGAAGAAATTGTACGGAGAGAAGTACAGAGAAATTGAGGAGCGTTTTCACAAAAAGAAATATCTCAAAAAATATCGTTACAGTTTTAATGAATAATAACTCCTGATTAATATTTCATGACAATATTTAAATGTAAATTCAATTAACTGTTATACATGTTGAAAAATAAGAAAACTCGATTCATTTTTAAAGAAGTCGAAAATTGCAAATTTTGACAAAGGAGAATTAACTAAAGTATTTGAAAAACAAAAAGTTTTCACGAAGCGAAACGTCAATACATTTAGTTCTACAGTAAAATGATTGTTTTTAATAAATGCAAAAAATTATGTTTGCTTTATCTTTCAAAGTAACCTAATTCTAAAAAATAAATATACAAAACCTACCGATGATACGTTTATACAAAAATTCGTAAGTAATACTTAAACAAAAGGTTTATTTTTTATGTAATTGGTGGCCCACTCAGATAATAAATGAAATAAGATAATAATGGCTATTTCATATTATATACCTACTTAGTTATTTGACTTTTGTATAGTTCTAGTTGTATAGATGTTTCACTTTGTGAGAAATTATAATTTTCCATTGCACGTAAAGCAGATAAATATGTTGTTTTTTGAAAATCTTCATCAGCCATTATGTAACCCCCACATAGAGAACAAGAATCAAAAAATAAGAAAAAAAACTGTTTTGGGTGGATTTATATTTGTGAAAAATCTCCTCAATTATAACAAAATAATTATAATGTGCTAACGAATTGTAACTGACTATTCATGTAGTTTTATTTTAATTTATTTTAGACATATCTGTGGAGTAGGTAGTGTACAATGTATACGTGTATGTTTATTTGTGTGACAATGACATCTCGTGTAGTTAACCCTTGCTAATGAGGACTCGTTATTGCGCAACATTCTGGGAATACGTTACAAAGCAAGAACCCTAGTGGTAACCCGTGAGCTCTTATTAGATAATAACCGTATCAAGGAGATTGTTGACGTGTAACTATCTATCAAGCGCTTGTTATTTGTGTTCTAGCTAACACATAATAATGCAGCCCGATACATAAGTTCCTTCATCGTCCTTAAGATAACCTATAGCATCATAATGACACCCAGTGGCGTGCATTTCTCTATGACCGAAGGTAGGATGTGTGCTTTTATGTCGATTTAAAAAATTCTAACTGTTACCTTTTTTAATAACTTAGTTACGAACTTAATATATGCGTACGTATTTGAAAGCTTTTGGCGTATATGAAAGTATTAGGAAATACTTAAAAAACACAATCAATAACTGACAAAACTATAGAGAATTCTTTAAAAACATGTTCATTAATAATAATAGGTAATTTTTTCTCGACCGATAGCGTCTCCTCAAAAGTCATTTTTCATTTTGTTAGCCGTTAACTTAACCTCGCGGTAGTTTTGAAAACTAAAAACTGTCAATTTATGAAAAGGGTAACATCTTTAGTGAATGGATAACATTATATCCCTAATTTAAAACGAACATTTTATAATTAAGTACTAACAAGTATGACATAATACTTACTATTTCACAGCTTTTAGTGCAGACAGTATTGGTATGTGTGGCATTGCGTCAGCTAAATTTAAGAAGTGAAATAATGTATCGTCAAATGTAGTATAAATCAGGTGGCAAAGAAAAGTATAAATTTGTCAAATAGAAATAATTTATCAATGTAGAACGATTGTGAAATAAAAAATTTCACAAATTTACGGAAAAATGTATACATTGATCAGAGATTTGTCGCAGTATTTTCTTTCTTTTTGTGGTTTGTTTTCTTAGGTAAGCACAGATTTTCAGCCTTTCAGACTGCACGCTACTGATAACATCCCACAAGTTCTACGGTAGATTAGCTTCGACGGTTAGTTGAGCCGTGGTTTACAGGCTGTGTTTTGAGCCTGAAGCCTGAACAAACTGGGTTTTCTAGTTTACATTGACCCGCCACTAGACAGTAAACTTCGAACTCCGCGAATATAGAAGTTTCCTTGCTGATTTAATATAAACCTTTGCGTTCCTTTAATCTTCTGTTTCCGCGCTACCCGTCGGCATTCCTTAATCTAATTTCTGTCAAAACTAACTCTAGTGCTTACAAACATGCACTATTTTCTCAATTAATTAGGTAGGTAGAATTAGCGAAGCCACAAGTCCAAAATAATCGATTTCTGATTCAAATTCTGAACCTACGACGGAACTGGCAGAGATGGGACGAAAGTTAACTGAAAGACAGATGTAAGAGTAATTAATTAGATGGTTTAACACATGAGAGGATTAACGTGGAAATAAGTATATATAATAAGAGAATGTATGAGGAGTGTCGAAGTGTGTGGAAGAAAGAATTGGGAATGCCTCAGAAAGACAAATCACGCTCAAGGTAATAAAATATTTTAATTTAATTCGGTATAAATTATAATCACGACAGAAGCATACCTGTGGAGAAAAGACTTGATGTTTCGTTAGTTACATATGTTTAATTCAATTGTTTCTACTTACAAGTCAAATTACATTACGTCGAGTCCGACTTACCACAAGATTACAAGGCTGAAGAAAAGCATCGGTCTTGCGACACAAGGCTCTGAAAGACATAATTACCCACGCAATTTCTTTCCCCTTGTCCGTCCGCTACGGTTTTAGCCATGACACATATATTATGTACCCAATAGGGCTACCTATCTCATTCCTCCCTTTTCTCGACTCTTATTCGATTAAGGTAGAGGGGGATTTAAACGTAAACGCTAAATGGCCAATTGGACGAAGTAATTTACCTGAATAATGGCAACCCCCTAAGGAACTTAGAAGTTCAAGAGTTTTGAGATTTTTAAGAGGGGCTTTCTTATCCTCTTGCGTTTTGTAAATCTCCCTAGCAATGATGTAATTAACTTTCCGACGAACTTCGATGACTACAGTAATTATTAGACCATGGATACTTTACTTTGTATTTGATTTTTTGGCAAAACTAGCGAGAGTCAAGTGCAGACACAACTTTACAAATTTATAATCTGTTTTGTATAATGTGAATCGCAAAGTATCACGTATAGTTTAAATTTCTCAAGACTAATTATTATTGAATTATGTTGTTTGTCTTTTGGGACATTGTGTTGTGCTTCCTCCGTCTTGAGCTTACGTGTCATACAGCCTTGCAGTGTCAAACATCAGGGTAAGAGGGCCCATGGAACGACGGCATCCCCAATTTAAGATATTTTCGCGAGGCCCGAAGGAGATGGAGGATAGGAAGGTTGAGAAGTACTTAGAAGATTTGGTCACTAAACGCGGCTGAAGCCATTTCAAGCAATTGATTCTGAATGGAGGTTTTTCATCGATACTATCCTCCACTCTTGAGCGATGTGCAGATGTTTAGAAAAATGTTGATTTAAGAAGGATCGCTACACGAGACTAATTAATTCCCTAAAGCAAAAACGACAAAAATCTGATGACATATACGAAATACGTCTTTCAGGTTTAAATTTAAAACTCGTCATAATTTTATTCATAGACTTTTTGTATTTGAGATTCAATTAGTATCGCCATCGTAATGTAACTCTTTATGAGAGCAGGCGTCGTGGCGTTTTTTTGTTACTTTCCCTTGACAAGTTCATTCTTTCTTCTGGGCGTAATAATAATAATAATTCTATGATTTGTAAAGCGCCGTTTTCGTGAAAAATCACCTCAAAGGCGCTGTACAATTTATTAGATCCTAGGCTCTATCTAATTTTATTATTTACGAACGGATTCAGAGAAACATACTTATTATTTACAAACAGACACAGAAAAACATACTTATTATTTACAAACAGACACAGAAAAACATACTTACCTGGCTGGTGACTTCAGTAAATTCAGTAAAGTTTCATTTCCTTATTCGTAATACATGATATCGCGACCTTACAACGTCTAAAAAGCGGTTAACTTCAAATAAGTCCCCTAAAAGCGCTTGTGTTGCTATAAAAGCTCTGTATTTTTATGTGTTTCTCGTATTTTACTACAATTTCTTTGATTTATTTGAAGTATGATACATTACCATGGATAAATGAATGTTTTCACAATAAGCTTTTGTTAATATATTTTGACTAGATGTAAGAAATAACATTACAGTAAATTTATTGTTTCCTATTTATTCACCATTACCCTTTGCTTTGTAATGTTATGACAATGACCTACAATATTTTTTTCATGACCTTCCCCTATGTACTCACTTTAACCTACTGTATTCCTTTTTTATATACCTAAACCTAAAACCTACTGTATTCCTTATTTTATATACTATAATTATAGAAGAGTGAACCCTATTTAAAAAATACTGGATAATAATGATGATTTCCCATCCGAATTCAAATACTCCTCTAATCTTTATTTATTCTTCTTTTAAAACCATAGTTACTTAAAATATATATAATCTGTTTTGTGTATATATGGCGTTACTGAAATCGCAATGGTTTATGTGCTTATTGTTTCTTATTTTGGAACCGTTAATGGTGGAATTCCATGTTAATTAAAAGACTTTTTTATTAAACACCAGTATGAAGGTTCCCGTTGTAAGGTGAAACCAGTCTGGTCAAGAATAAACAAGTGGAAAAAGTTAAAAAGGTTTTGTTTTGTTTGAATTTTTAACACTCGTTTTTTAAGGTAGGCACAGCTTTTTAGCCTTTATGAATTGTGTATATATGTATATAATATATATACCTACCACCTACCGTGTGAGATGTATACTATGGGTACAGTGATCGTAAATTCTTAGATAACCTCAATGACTAAATACAATACCTAAGATATTCAATGGATAACCTTTACTAAATTGTGTGAAATTAATTAATAAAAAAAACCTGTAATAAAATATTGTTATCAGAATCTACAGATTAATTTTTTTGAACTTGCATGATTGTTAAAAAGCTCTTAGGTATAAAAAATATTTAATTAATGATATATATTTGAATATGTTTCCCCCATTTTACTATGATTTTGTTGATTTTATGCTTTTGTTACGACCGCCTTTGAAACCCATGTGATATGTATTTCCCATGGAGACTGGTGCGTTGCAGCAAACCGAGCCAGAAGCCGGCGGCTCGCTGCTGGGCGCCGGGGGGGCGGTGCCCGAGGGGGCGCTGCTGGTCGGGGCGCAGGCGCCGGGCGCCCCCTTGCAGCTGGAGAAGGTTGGCACTCTGGGGCAGCCCAAGCGGCTGCACGTCTCAAACATACCCTTCCGCTTCAGGGATCCTGACCTCAGGACCATGTTCGGTGTAAGTATATTTTTGTGGGTTTCATGACAAAACAGAACAATGACAAAAGAGAAAAATTATAAAACAGAACAATGAAAAAACAGAACAATGAAAAAACAGAACAATGAAAAAACAGAACAGTGACAAAACATTGAATGAAAGTGATGAAAATCTAACCTACTCTATTATTTTATCATGTTCTGTTTTTCACAGTTTATTTTTATATTTATCCGGTTACCACTTTGGTGCATTTCTTCCTAATAAAAATGAATATTTTTGTTGCCCTAGTTGTTTGAACCCTTGTCGCATTTTATATTGTAGCCATTTTGTTTTATTTTACTTAACGCTGATAGTTTCAAATAATATGACGACAGTTCAAACTTGGCCTTAAAGTGGTGCCTAAAATATATTGTGTTACAGATCGACATTCTTATCTATCCTAAATACATTGAAAACCATTTTGTTATAAATTCATATTATATCATGGTTTTTCCCACTGAAATTCCGTTTTTGATTCTATAATACAACTACATTCTTTATTCGATATATTTTTTTAAATAAAATAAATTGGTTAAATTCAACCTTGTCATTCTTTCATGTTATAAATATATTTTTTAAATGTTAATGAATAACACTAGTGATTGTATTCTTTTCCAGCAATATGGCACAATCCTAGATGTTGAAATTATATTTAACGAAAGAGGATCCAAGGTAAGCATCATTCTATCTTATTCATTATTTTTCAATTTGAAAATATCATATTTAGACATTTCTTTATTGTTTAATTCCTGTTACTATTTATTCAGATAGCTTTGCATAAAAAAATACTATATTTCCATTTAATATTATTAAAAAAACATAAAAATGTTCAATATTAGTGTTAATAAATTAAAATTTTCTGTTCATTAATCATCTGCGATATGGTACAAAAATTCTGAATCTATGTGCCCTCGCTCGTTTATGAACATGTCTCGACGTGTGTACCTTCTTGCTCAATGCTTTTTTGTTAGTTCAATGCAAACAGCTCGATGCGAATTGAAGTCCCGTAATTCATGCTCGATGTTCCACAGAAATTCACGATTTGACTGAGCTTTTTGGTGGTATGTCTATGGCGTCTTGTGTCAAGCTGCTCAAGCGTATGTACGCAACGACGAGCATGGTTCCAAGTCAACATGTTCGATTGAGCCAAACCGTTGAGCGTGAATATATGTGATATAGTTAAACTTTTTTATATTGTGAGAAGATAAAGAATTGTTGCTGATTATTAAAATCGGGTTTGAATCCCTTACAATACTTACAAAGCAAATCTGTATCTGGCTACTGATTCTTAATTAAATTAATTGATTAAGTTTCAGTTGTTTCGGAGAATTTGAATAATTCATCAAATTTCAACGTTCATTTTCAAGTTCTGTGAATGATTTTGTCAAGTTCTGTTTTTATTTCAGTTTTATCAAGAACCCGAAAATGAATGTTGAAATTTGATGAATTGTTCAAATTCTCCGAAACAACCCGTCCTAAGTGTTTTATGCATTATTAATGAAAACAGGAATTTTTCAATAAGACACCACTTCTTGATTCTTAAATTATCATCACTATTTAACATTGCAAATGTTTCTTTTAAATTGACATCTTTCCTTAACAGTTTCGTTTTCATTTCAATTATTATAATATGTATTTTTCTAAAATTGAAATATATAAATATACTTCAGTTGTAAATAATATTATAGAGACGCCAACTTATTATTTCATTTGAAATTACTTTTCATAAGAAACATGTGCATTGTTTTTACCAAAAGCTTTTATTTTTAATAAATTATGTACAAGGTTGTGCAAAATATTTTGGTGGTTAGAAAGATAAATTTTATATTAAATTTCCTGTTAATACATTAACATATCATAACAAAATTAATTTAATTTTTTGAAAAATATATCTGATGTCTAGCCGCCATTGTAAATTGTGCAATTTCTCCATTTGTTTAAGAAAGGAAGTCATGTTCTTTAGATGAATTTTCGTGGTATATTCTTTCAATGTTATCAAATTAATATAAATATCACAAATGTTTATCGAAGGGCATGCCCTTTCTTAAAAACTTGAGGTGTGATGGTTACGTAGCAAGCTTACAATTTCTATAAACCCCAATATACATTTAAATTTACTAATATCTTATTTTTAATAAATTTATTGTAAATCAAGAATTATTGTAACTTTTTATATTTGTTGACCTTTTGAAGTTTTTAAAATATTCCTTATGAACGTTTCTAAAGTTGATATCTTTTAAAGTGAGTAAGTAAGTTGCTGTAACCACACACTCTGAGTTAAGTTGAATATTGACTTACGATACATGAGAATTAGGTATTCAGGATTTAAAGTAAACTCGCCGAGGTTATCACAACAGACTATAAAAGATTCCTAGTTCTTTCCGCTTAATATTGAATAGTATAGCAATGACTTTAAGTGTGATACTTATTCCTATTCACATTATATAACCTAATATTGCCTATTTTATCTTATAATTTCTTATTCTTAATAGTTTTCCGACCATTATCATATTGATTGGATTGTTTTGCTTAATGTTACCGCTTTCCTTGTGACATTTTGGTGGTCCACCTTTAGTAGTCCGTGCTCGTTTGATAATACAAATACCTTCAAATAGTTTTCAAATCTTCTACTTCTGATGTTTTCAGTAACACTGCTCCCAGTGTGAAATGCCTATTTCATTCATTTATTCTATTCGAATATGTATAATTTCGTCAATTAATCTCTTGCTCTATTTACATACGATCAACGTAGTTAATCAATTGTAATACTGCAAACTTAATAGACTTTAAAGTGGTGAGCTCTTTAATTATATCCCTTGTTTAAATTACTTTTATGACATTCTTATTAACTTCATAAAATCTATTTGCGCTCACCAGAAATTCAATTGCCTTTTACCCGAGAATTGAATTTAACCTTTAACTGATGTACATAGAAGTAACGCTAATTGAGGAAATTATATACGAGACAAGAATTTCTTTCTGTGACACCTGCATAGTATCAAGCAAAAACATTTCACATTTTGAAAATTTGTATTTACAATTGATTGGGGTTTTTGCACCTTAGACTTGAATGTTTTATTTTGGAACAGTCTCTGCCTTTTTGAATAGTTTCACTAAAGAAGACGACGTCTTCTAATTCTAATTCATTCACATGTAAATTATCCGAAAGGTATAATTTAAAGTAAAATTCCCTTCTGCCTTCACCTTGATTGATTAATTTGATATCCCTGTTGTCCTTTATTTGATACTAGGTATTAAATAAGTGAATTGCTCCTAGTTTTATAGACTTTATTTACATAATTCATTTACTGGAAGTAAAATAGGATGTGTGATAAAAGTGATTTATTTGGGTTAATATTCTTAGGATATTAATTTTAAAGAGTTGTGAAATGATTTTCGTTTACCTTATTTATTAAATGCATACTCATAGAAAATCCAGTAATTGATCACTTAATGCAACAATTAAAGTTTGATTGTATTTGATATCTCAGAAATTTAATGCTAATTTTTGGAGTTGTTTTTGCATCAAAATCTTTGATAGTAATTTAACTATTCTGGCATCCTCGACGCATGTCCGAGGATCTTCTTTGAGACTTGTGAACAGTGACAGTACTAAAATAATGTTAATACATATCTACCTACTATCTATCTATCTTGTGTAATGTGGCTCGACGTTTTCAGTGTAGTATATGTGACTCTGGCACCTAAATCTTGTACATAATTGAATGTGGCTTGGATCACAGCTTATGTAGTCTTATATCAGTTCTTGGCAAGTAATCTATTACATGATTTTACTTGCGTAATTAATACCTACATTCTGTTCATCTACATCAATATTATATATTTGGTAAAAGGAAGTGCTTATAATTTTATTGGTAATGCTATAATTAATCATCATCACTCTTTCTATAGTTAAATTAGCCGCTTAACACATTGTTATCAAGATATAGATTTTGCTAATAAACTATATGAATCGTGTAAGGTACAACATACCTGTTCTATTAATATGCCTTTCTCTCACACAGAATTAAACCCTTCACACTCTACTCTAGTCCAAGTTCATCAGTCATTAGTACATATTGTGGATGAAGATAAATGTTATTGATGTTCCATTGAATATTCCATGTTAGCCAAATAGGTGTTCTTGTTACTGTTACTGATAGATACACTTTCTCCCAGAGTCTACTTCTAATAGAATCTAATAATATCAGAGTGGCCCCCATAGTCAGGTTGTCTCTTTGGTCTGGTTGTTGTGTCCATTCATTGTTGATGACATCCTAGTCATGTGTAATACATGATGTATTCACATATGTAGTAAAGATGCAAACAATCAAACAAACAAACCCAGTAAACTCACAGCCAAGTCGGCTGATGTAAATGTGCAGTGGGGAAAGCAAGCACCTTGTTTATCATTTGTTTAATGTGTTTAGATCTCAAATGCTTATAAAATGTATCGTACGCTCAAAGTGCAATTTTTAAATACATGAAACCTCTCCGATACAATATGCGATGCATACATGTTAATTTTTGTTGCACGTTGTTTTTGAGCGACGCTGTTTTTAATGCATGTTTTGTCTGTCTTGCATGCAGGGATTCGGTTTTGTAACATTCGCAAATAGTGGTGATGCGGAGCGAGCACGAGAGAGACTTCACGGCACCGTGGTTGAGGGCAGAAAGATAGAGGTGTGCATGATCTCTATGATTTACCATCTGTGGTAGCACTTATTTAACTGTAACAAACAACTTCCTTTCCTTTCCTTCCCTGACAAACAGCCAACCTACCTACCTTCCCACCTGCTCTGTAGACCTGTGATCACCATCGCTTACTCGGTATTCTACCTATCCTACTAATTTACTGATCTGAGCTCGATGCGACTACAGATAGCAGATTACCCCTCCCGCCCACCATCCGTACCCCGTACACATTATATTATCTATTGCCCGGTCACGATAACTCTCAATTTAAATATCTATCATGTTGAAAGCCTCACATGTAGATTGTGACTTTACTTGTTAACGTGAATGCCCGCTCACTAAAGGTGACTTGGCATCCAAGTTCTACTTTTAATTTTCTTAAGTCAATTAAAACAAATCAACATTTGTGTTATCCCTTTACTCTCTAGACGGCCATATAAAGTGCCGGTCAAAAAAAGGTTGTGAGAGAGAGAGAGAGAGAGAGATTGTAGATCTTATACCACCGGAAGAATCGAGAGGTAAGAAGTTTTATTGTGAGCTCTCATGAAGTTAATTAATTCACCATGAGCCTTCTGCTTTAAACCCTTGCATTCCCCTTCGGGAAATACTTCAGTCAAATCATTCCTTTATTATCATTATCACTATCACTATCTAAGTATTCCTTTCTATTATTTACCCGTTGAAAGATCAGGTGAACTCTAATTTGCCGCTTTGTGTGATATTATATATTACCCAAGAATCCGCGTTAAATATCTTCCCCTCATCTTTCAACTGATATTTGTGAAAAATATGCTATTCCAAAGGTTCCAAATAATAGCCAATGTCAAACTCAACTATAATTTCAGCGGAAAATAACCATTAATGTAGTCCTCACAAAGAATATAACTTATATTTTATTTTATTTTGAGCCTTTGGATACGCTTGACGAAAATGTATGGAAAACGTATTCAAATGTTTCTCCAATATAAATCAATCACTTATAAAAATATTCACATTATTCTCTTCAAATTGAATTTTTGAATACATTACAATCTTGTAAATATATTTTTCATATTTCGAAAGCTTTACATTTGCTTTGTACAGATTTGTACCTAAAGTATTATGTTAGCAAATTGCAATTTAAACTTTCCACCGAGAATAACTGAATATTGTATGACTCTTTGATTTGTATACACATTTTCAATTACATTATGTTTACTTCTAAATCTGGGTTCGAGTCCCAGTTAACATAAACACCGATAAACAAAGACACTTTATGACTATCAATTTAAATTACAAATTACAAACAAATAGCAATTTATAAATCTTACAGTAAATGTTTTCTTTATAAAGTAAATTTTTTCGTTTTTGTCATAATTTCATGTATGTTTTCTTTTTTTTTGTGTAAATAGATAAATTTTTGAACTGACATTTAAATATGGTAAAAATAAAAATAAAACATTGCAATTATGTTACTAAATCTAATTTTGTACACATTTATTATTCCAAGAGTAAAATTTTCACCATTTACAGTGAGTTTTTGAGTGAGAAATTTGATGGAATTAATTAAAAGCAATAATTTTTTTTCAATTAGTATATTTTTTATCCTGTTTTTCCATTACCATTTCTCACACGCTCTTATCTTGTATTAGGTAAACAATGCTACAGCGAGAGTTCAAACCAAGAAGCCGACAACTGTCCCCAACGGTAAGAATTCATCTTTTGCAATACCTTTTTACAAGCTTCTGTTTTTATCTCATGTTGTTACAATATAATCTCTTCTACATACATTTCATTTGAATTCTTTACTTAATCTGTTCACAAAATCATACATTATTAATTTTTAATTGAAATTTGTTTTGTTTGTTTTATTTTAATCAACAATTGGCTACAAGCATGATAAAAATTGAAAATTTACAACTTTATTTTGTAGTTAGATTCACTTTCATTTAGGTACTTGTTTACTCTACTGACGCTACTCATTTTAACCAAAAATGCTTCCAATACTGCTTATGCAATTGATTATACAATTATTATTATTTATATCAATTGCGTATACAGGACAACTTTTCCATGATGCAAAATATCAAAGGATTGTATTTCATACAAAAGACATTTACAAGCAAAAAAATTCATGCCGTATTTCTGAGATACTGTAATCTTTTAAAAACAGAACTGCTCTGAATGGTGTAGGTGACAAAACTACCAGTAAATCATTGAGGGGGCAAGGAAGAAGCAAATGGATGACCCTATCAACCGTTCTTGTAATAGCTTTAGCCATGTTTGGTGACCAGATCTGAATAGCCAGATTCCTCCTATTCTCCTTCCCCTCCCCACTACCTTCAGCCTCACAAGATACCCTAATAGGGGATACCGTAGTATCACTGACACCAGATAGTTGAGAATAGTCCATTTTCTAGACAATTTGCAAGTAGTTTTAAAATTCCTATGGTACATTGTTCCTATTCCTATGTGAACTTTATTAACTTGTGTAATGTGTCTCTTCTCTCAAATGTCTTTCTATGTTTTGCATCAAGTACAAAGTCTCCGTGCGTATTGACTACAATATTATTAAAGTTCTAATCAGTGACGTCTCAGAAATGACACTTACCATTTATTATTTAACAATTATGTTTAACCTAATTTAAGTGCATTATTTTATTTGTACGCATTACTATCACACAACGCTATTTGTAACATACTTTTAATATTTTTTACCTCAACGCCATTATGTATGTTACGAGAGATATTCTGTGACATGTATTTCTGCTTTGTTTCACTGTAAGAGATGTTACTATAGCTAGCATTGTTTATTTTCTATATTCAGTATTACTGACTAGGAACGGAACAGTCTCTACATTGGGTGAGAGAGCCGTTTTATTCTAGACATAATCATTGATGTTGATTGTTGTATGTACATTGCATATATCGAGTAGACATGTCGTTGAATGCTAACCTGTGCTTACATATTCTTTCAAATGTCCCACTCTCTATTTGAATTTGTGCTAGTAATGTTATTTGATTTGTTTATTATTCCAGTAATTATTATTGTTCACAGCCATCGCAATCATATGCATAATTGTGTACCTTAAATGCTGCTTTCTTTATAAATGTTTTTTTTTATTCACTCTGAATGACGTCTTTCACGTTTGGCCGAGTTTTTATCGCTCAATTCCTTGAGTACGCTTTTTTAGTCTGTGTAGAGACTTAGTTATGCTAAATGTATTTTTTTTTCTTTTAGAATGTTCCATGTTTTGTATTTTATTTGATGGAACATAATCCTTGGTTTCTTTTCCCCGAGCTTTGGCAAACGGAGAGTGGGTTGCTTTCAATGGACATCACACAAGTGTTAGTTAATAACTTATAAATAAATGGTATTTTCTATTGTTTTGTTGCAGTGTGCGTGCAATGGCCCGAAGGTATGTGACCTTAAATATCATATTATTTAATTATTCGCTAGTAAGTTGGTTATGGAACTAGGCATATTGGATTGAAATATTGATGGCATGTTAAACTTTTGAGTGATTCTGCCATGAATGCAAGTAAATATTGTTTCACAGTAAAAGCTATAAATATATTAATGTTATCAGAAAAAGAGTATTTTCAATGGCAATCTATCGTATTGACTAAAATTCTTCTGGAATCAAATTTAGCGCTTCCTGTTATTCCTAGTTCGGATGTGAACATTTTTATCTGATTGATATTTTGATTTTCTAGTTTTGTGAAAATAATTTTTGAATAGAAGAATTATTATATACACACTGCAAGCCAACTACATAATATAAGTTTGAACAGTGAACATAATATAATGTACAAACCATAAATATATAGTTAATGGTACTGTCATGATCACTAGTTCTTCATAATCTGTATTGATAGTTCCTTGTTAGTCACTTTCTAATATTTTGTTAATGGAAGTAAAGCTTCCTTTGTTGAAACATCTTTGAGTGCAAGAAATATTTCTTATTATATTTACCAAATACCATTTCTAGAATTAGTTATATCCATTTATTTATTATTCAGGCTGTCTATGTGTAAATCATACAAGATGATTAGTTTTGCGAATGAAATTTTCCCTTAGTGTTTTGAATGAATATTGTAATCGAACTGACAATAACTTCTCACAGAATCAGGAACCCAAAATAAAGTGGAAACTGACAATATATATAAAGTTTTCACTAAATAACACAAGTTAATTAGTGTTGCCGTGATTGAATGTCACTGTCGGTGCTTATTCTGGGTTCCAGATTCGTCAGAAGCTGAAGGTGTCTGCGTGTACATGTGTGTGTCGTAGCCACAAGTATGGCCCGCAAGCAGGCAGGCCGTCCTAACGTTTAGGCGTGTTTGTTTGTGTTGTTCAGCACCGCGAGTGAATGTGTGTGTTGGTTGTGTCAGTAGGACTGAGGGTGTCGGGCGTGAGTTGGCCCTGGCTGGCGCCCCCGGCCCCTGCGCCGAGCCCGTCGCTGGTGCTCACCCCCCGCCACGCTGCCCAG